>NW_024425675.1:7479857-7481039 GCF_017311325.1 Ursus maritimus
CACTCTTTCTCCTTACCCAGCCTGATAGTTCAATCCGTGATTATCAACCGGGGAAGGGAAATCGTGACGATCGGGGCATCGAAGGGACCCTTTCAAACTCTGAGCAAGCCCATCTCCTAGTGGCTAAGCCCCTTCTTGAAAGACTGCTGCTCTAAATACCGTATTGTTGATTTTACATGCATGTCTATCTCGCCCCACAACTGAATGATAAGTTCTTTAAAGACACAGACTGTGGATTGCACGTTGGGTGGTGTCTTCCAGGATTCTCCAGCAGTTCTGATCATGTCAAAGTTAAAATGTTCTGGATGTCAAAAACAACCAACGGTGCAAATGCAATTTCAGGGCAAATGACAAAATGCTCAATTTCTTGGCAACATCTCCCATCTATAATAGAATTTTAAAGCCTCTTTTTAGAAAAAAACTCACTCCCTTTCCTCAAGTAGGCGAAGAATAAAAGGGGAAATTCATGAAAATACACAGATGGCCAATAAACATTTGAATATATGATTAGCCCTAAATGTTATAAAAAATGCAAATTTAAGCAACAATAGAACGCCTTCTTTACCTATTAGATTTATTTATTTATTTAGTTAAGATTTTATTTTTTTATTTGACAGAGAGAGACAGCGAGAGAGGGAACACAAGCACGGGGAGTGGGAGAGGGAGAAGCAGGCTTCCCACCGAGCAGGGAGCCCAATGAGGGGCTCAATCCCAGGACCCTGGGATCATGACCTGAGCCGAAGGCAGACGCTTAACGGCTGAGCCACCCAGGCACCCCTATTAGACTAATTTTAAAAGTGCTTAAATGATTACACCTTCTGTAAGTAGTTTTTGGGGAAATGGGTGCTAGCCTACATTTCTCAGAGAAGTGTACATTGCATATTGCTAAAAAAGGGAAATTGGAAACAGCATGGGTATACAACAATAAGAAATTCAGTGGATTATAGTACATACTTGGAACAAAATAACAGTAAAACCATGAAAATATTTCTATAGAAAAACATGTAGTGGCATGGGAAAATGGGCATGAAGTGTAATAATTGTGTCATTGTAGAAAAAATACAAAAATCTACAGAAATATATATTGGTTTGTGATTTTTAAAAAGGCAATTATTTACAATGAGAACAGTTGATTGCATTGGTGGCTCTTCAGTGAATTCAGAAAATAATGGACCCCCCCCC
>NW_024425675.1:7481052-7496096 GCF_017311325.1 Ursus maritimus
CCCCCAGTGTTCCTGTATTCACTGGGAATAACTCTTCATACTACAAGCAAAGATCACTTCAGGCAATTTGTGTCAACAGGGAGATAAAATATATCAGCTAACAGAAGATCATAGCACACATTGAACCCAGGGGTCAAGCTCTCAGTTACGGCTACGTGGCCAAATTAAAAGTACCCAAAAGAGACTGAAGGTTTAGGCTTGGACTTAGTCATAGAAACACCCTATTGCGTGTCGAGTAAGGGTCCCAGAATGGGGATGAGCAGATGTGCGTGGCAGGGCTGGGAGGGGCTGGTGGCCGGGGCAGTGGTGGAGAGGGCAGAGTTGATTCTCTCCACTCCCTCCAAGAGAAGGACAAGCTCTGAAGATCTCAAGAAGAGCGGTGACCTCTGGCCCCAGGGCAGTCTTCTAGAAGAATCTGTCTTGTTCTACAGTAGCCACATTAGAAGGACATGTCCTCAGGCAGCCAGGCTATAATTTCCAAGAGCTCAGACAGCACTAAAGTTTCAGCTGCAGGATCCAGAATGTGTCTATGTGGTCTGGGCTTCCTCGGGGAGCTGTCCCAGGACATCCAAGAGCGAACAAAGTACTTTCCAAGTTCATTTAGATTCCTGTCCAGAGCCTGCAAGTGCTGCATTTCCAATCGCTTTGACAGGTTATCTATACCCTCCCCTGCGTGAGCGATCTCCTGCTTTTCTCCGCACTGGAAGCTCCCTTAAGTCACCATACAGTAAACCCGACCTACACTCTAACACTCAGGACACTTCTTCAAAGCCGACAGACTCAGTCTCTGTCTCCATATGAAAATCTGTTCTGACATTTTGCCTGATTAACCCCCTGCTTAACCTAACTGAAGGCTCAGTTCCTCTAAATGGCTAAACTGGAGTGTGTGTGTGTGGAAACTGGACATGCACACGTCAGTCCTCCAAGTCCAGCTACGTGGTGTCTTAGTCTATGCAGGCTCCAGAATCCCATAGACTGGGTGGCTTGTAAACAACTCTGATTTCTCATACAACAGGAGGCTGGAAGTCCAAGATCATGGTGACTGCCAGTCCGCGAGAGCCCACCTTCTGGTTCATGGAGAGCATGGAAGGGAGAAGGGGGCTCTTGGGGGTCTCTTTCATAAGGGCACTAATCCCATTCATGAAGGCTCTACCCTAGTGACTTAATCACCTCCCAAGGGCTGCACCACTCAATACCATCCCTCTGGGGATTGGGATTTCAACATATGTGTTTTGTGGCCAAACATTCAGACCATAGCAGGCAGTGTCTACCACAGCTCAAGAGCTGAAAATTAGCTGGAAAAAATCCCTAGGAGCAAATGCCAAACATAAAAATACAGCTTCATCCTCTTCCGTGATGTGCCATGCTTCTCAAAGTGGCCAGGACTCTGAAGTAAAAAATGCCTTCCTTGGTTCTGCTCAGGCACATGAAATATAAAAGGCTCAGGGTCCGAAGGGACCTGAGAGATGATTTTTACCACTTCCCTCCTAGCATCCTCTTTCTGACCTCCCTAGGGCCATGATGCAGCCTGTCACCACGGGGCGGCAGTGACACCACGCTCCCTTCTTTTCAAGGTGGCCAGTCCACAGGGCAGCTCTGATGGCTACAGAGGGCGTCCTTCCATTGAATGAAATCCGCCTCCCCAAGCCTCACCCTCTACTTGGAGGTCTGCCTTCATGGAAGACCAAAACGTAGAAAATCTACTTTCCAACTATGCTGTGAATTAGAACGATGTGGTTTTAGAAAGAGGAAAATCTAAGGGAACACTTTCAGAGATGACAAAGCGGAGGAAGGAAGAGCCCCTGGAAATCCTCAGCAAACTCATGGACTGTTTGGAGACAAATGCTCTCACGCCCGAGAGAAAATGAGAAGAGGCCATGAGAACTGGGCATTGACTGTTGGATTTCAAACCTCAACAATGCTTTAAGCAGGTCGCATAGCTATTCTCAGCAGCCGTTCCTCCAGATGTGAAGGCCCATAAAAAATGGATTTGTATAAAGACCCTTCTCAGATTTTTCCTCTCAAACAGTAGAAACATTATGGCTTTTAAATGTTAACATGATTAATGAACTATTAGAGGGAGGTACGTATGTCACTGCTTCACGGTGACTGCCCCCACTTATTTCTAAAAATAAATGTGGAATACAGATTACCTATCCACATTACACTTCTCCTAGGCGCCGAGGAAAATACAAGCCATACAGAAAGCTGCATTTCTGCCCCAAGAGGAGCCAACCATCATCTGGTGAGAGCAAGAGGATTTGGTTCTTTCTTCCCCTGTGAGTTTCCTCTCGGTGGGTTTTGATCGAAAGGTCGATGAGATTGTTTCTGTACTTCTGACTGGTCTTCAAAACAAAACTACTTAAGGGCCAAGTAACCTCTGGCAGTGAACTGTATCTCTTTATTTCAGCTTCCTGGAAGGGGTCAAGACAGGAAAAGAAGGGGGCAAACAAGGGTAAAACCTGATTTCCCTTAGTCTGTGTCTTCAAGATCCAAAAGCAGCTAAAAGAAAATTCACTTCTTTCCTCAAGGGAAAAGGCTCAGAGGTTCTTCTGAGTTTAAGCTAGTAAAAGACATTCTACTGGCCTTCGCATTTTGTTGTAACCCATGTAAACCATAAATGAGTTTCTTCTAATCCAATATTTTGTGGTAAAATCATTTATCCAGCCTCAGCAGGGGCACGAAAGCCTTCGGGGCTGGAAAGTTGTTTACTATTAACTTGGGGATGCCATTATTAAATTTGCCAACTTGGCCTGAGTGTTTGTATGCAAATAGCCCCTCAATTACATTTTTCTTTTCTTTTTGCCCTTTGGCAACTTTGCAAGCTCTTTAAGGACACAAGGCCCGGCTGTAAGACGTCTGTGTGCCCAGGGCAAGCACAGTGCTTCCCACAGAGTGGACCATCAGTAAATATTTGTCCAGTGAACAAATTCTCGAGAAAGGGAGAATTCACAAAATGCATACTATTTGGGGGTACAAACTGCAAATACAATTGACCCTTGAACAACATGGGATTGAACAGCATGGGTCCATTTGTATGCGAATTTTTTCCGATAAATACAGCATAGTCCCATACATGTATTTGCCCTTCCCTATGATTTTCTTAATAACAGTTTCCTCTAGCTCACTTGATTGTAAGACTACAGGATATTATCCACATGGCACAGGGACTATGTGTCAATGGACTGTGTGTGTTACATGTGGATTTCCAACTGTGCTGGAGTTTAGGGCTCCTAGCCACCCCTCCTCCGACCGGTCACACGAAATACGTATTTGCAAATTCTTCCTAGGTGAAGAAACACATAATACAGGGCTACAGTGCAGCCCAAGGTCACAACTCTTGAGGATCCCATTGCCATAGATTATAAATTGGTCTTCATAAAACACACACACACACACACACACACACACACGGGGATTAAATGAGAAGAAAATGCAAATTTTCCCATCCTTCCGTACAACAGCCACTGCAACTCTAACGTCCATATACTCAAGTTGCTCAATCCATGTTCTCATATAATGAAATATCCAAAGCAAACATATGTTTGAAAAGAAAACTCCCACGGCTTCATTGGTAGAGAAAAGGAGTCCTGAACATCCAGAAATCTTCGGCCCTGGGAGAACAGGAACTTGGCCGGGTAGCCCTTGTGAATGCCTGAGCATGCGCACAGGAAGGAAACGCGGACGTGACAAGGACCTTCGTGCCATCTCTCCTGGAGACGTGATGTAAGCAAACCCCCTTTAGAGGCAGAACATAACGAGGTAATGGAATCGCTGCCAGAAAGAATCGATGAAGGACGGGGTCTCCAAGTAGGGACAAACAGGAGACACGCGTTTGGGAAGAGAGAATCGCAGGCTGCAGGAAGACGAGCTCAGCAGGTCGCGGGAGGGATTGAAACAGACCCGCTTCCGGGACGATCGGCCGCACGGCCAAGCCTGCGCGGTAAGTGTTCACGGCTTCCTTGAACGGAAGTTCACGACTTCCTTGAACGGAAGCAGCGTCCCGGCGCTCGAGCATGCGCCCTACAAACCATGGATACGGACACCTCGTCCGAATAAGGAAAACGGAAAGAAATGATAACATGGGGGCGGGGGAGGGGGATGAAGTCAAGGTAATTTTGTTCAACTTGGAAAGCCCGAGAATCTAAGTAGGGCGCGGGCTGTGTCATGAGACACAAGTAGCCGCGCTCCCACCGACGGTTCTTACTCGGAGTGTGAGCATAAGAGATTTGTTGAAACATAAAGTGGTTGACAAGCATATTTCTGCTTCTTAAAAGTACGTTGACTTCATTTCCCTTTGAACTTGTCAGTCGCACAGATTTCATGCGGCGTGTTTGGTGAAGGACGTTGCACAACCGTGAACTTCAGCAACTTGAGGGAGCTCCTTCCTCAGGCGCCATTGGGTTCTTACCAGACACTTGAAAGTTCCAGAAGAGAAAGAGTGAAAGGCCTTGAAGGGACTATAAAACTCTTGAAAGAGATTATTCTATCTGGTGAAACTCTACCATATATATTCAACTATAATGTTCTTTGCATTTTCTTCTGCTTCCATCTCAAAGATACCTGCTTCTCTATGAGGGACAGGCTACTTCTTGAAGATTGAGTCTTCGCTGTTCTCATTATCAACTAATTTCTCAGCGCATAACATATGGTCTGAATGTGTGTGTTGGCCCCAAACACGTATGTGGAAACCCTAACCCCCAAAGACAGAGGTGGGGTCTTTGGGAGGGGCTGAAGGCAGGAGGGTAGAACCATCATGAATGGCAACAGTGCCTTATAAAAGAGGCTCCAGAGAGCTCCCCAGCCCCTTCTCCCATGTGAATCCCAGCGAGGAGGCACTGGCTCTGAGCTGGCACCCTGAGCTTGGACCTCCAGCTTCCAGAACTGTGAGAAATCGATTTCCATTGTTTATAAGCTACTCAGTCTGTGGTAATTTGTTCTAGCCGCCCAAACAGACGAAGAGAGTGAGTGCTCGTCAATACTGTTTTATTCCGATTGATGACTCTACCCATTTCCATCTCACAAACCCAGGTGACAAACACGAGAAGGATAGAGACACCCTCCCCCCCCAACCTGCACCTGCCTATCTCCTGCCTACACTCTCCAGTGGTTCTCCACTGCTTCAGCTCTTCATAGACCAGAAGCCCCTCTTCATCCCCTGGCCCGGCGCCTCCTGCCTCCTGGGCCCACAGTCACAAGGCCCCTCTCTGCTGGGTGGAAATGCTCTCACAGGTCTCTCTCCTTTGTCCTTCCGGTTGGAAAGAGTCCTCACCACTTGCCACTCGGTGAGCTCGTGTGTCTCCTCCATCTCTCCGCTCACGCGCTGCCGCTCAATGAACACGCACCGGGTCCCCGGACAACCTGAGGCTCTCTTTCTGAGGCCCGGTTCAAGTTTTGTAAGGTCTGAAGTTGACACAGTCTGAGAGGAAATCATACAAATTGAAAGAGAGAATTAGGTGACTGAAAGTTCATTTAGAATGAGAAAAACAAGCATAATAAAATATCTACAACATCTGACAAATACCACAAATACTACAATTTTTATGAATATTAAAAATTTTTTAACAGTCTTCCCTACATACCTCTATACTATTTTTCCTCCCTCTACTTTTTATCTGTGTCCTCTTTGGTCACTTCTTCATAAGGCATTTTTAGACCTTCTGCTTTTGATACAGGGAATAACAGCATCCAGTCTCTTTCCTCTAACACAGTTGACAGGAATTTGCTGTATCGTATAGATTGTTTGAACACATTTCTCTCAGCTTCACAACTCATTATTGGAAACGTTATGTAAAATTTTAAGATTGCTGTCACATCTTGGGAAATCTCTCTCAAACGTTTTCATAACCAAATCCCCTGCTTATAATGTGACAGACATGTCTGATAACCTAAAGAACATTCCACAGACGGGCTGCTGGCTCCATACATTTAAATCACATTTCTCCGCCATTCCACACATAGTTCTGGTGCCGGGAGTGAGGAGACGTGTTTAAATTGTGATATAACCTCTGATCACGAGGCAGTACGTCACAGCCTGGTAAGTCACAGCAGGTGGCGACAAAAAGAATTTCTGGAGGCCATTCCCGCCTAAGGAGGGCTAACAGCAGCTTAACTATAAACCACATAAAAATATCTCACTAAACCCAAACAAAAGGCATCCCAAATTCAACTTTCCCTTAGCCAGTTGTAAAAACTCCCTTGGCTACTTCCTATGCCACTTAATACAAAGAGAAATATGATAGGGAGAATATCAGTGTAGAAGAGAAGAGTGATTTGAGCTGGTTCCTGTAAAATAGATTACTTTTGGGGGCACCTGGGTGGCTCAGTTGGTTGAGCACCTGACTTCGGATTTCAGCTCAGCTCATGAGCTCAGGGTCATGAGATTGAGCCCTGAGTTGGGCTCTGCACTCAGAGGAGTCTGCTTGTCTCTCTCCCTCTGCTTCTCTCCCTGCTCATCCGCGTGCTCTCTCTCTCTCAAATAAATAAATAAAATCTCTAAAATAGATTACTTTGGTAAATTTTATAAAATTACATGACCATATGAATACGTTGTTAGAGGCTCTAAAGGGGCCCATGCAAATGCTCATCCTTTGAAACTTCAACTCCTTTAGCTGCAAGATAAGTACGCTTCTGGTTCCTTCCCTGGCACTGTGTGAACACTTCTGCTGTGGTGCAATCCTGTTACAATTATAATCAGGTACTTGTCCTTCTGCTTCTTTACTGAGTTGTGACTCCCACAGGAACCATATCTGTTCATATCGGGACCTCCAGTGTCTACAATACCTGGAGCCTCAGAATTAACCAATAAAAAGTGGTTGAATGAACAAGTGAATGAATGAGTGAGTGAGTGAATGACTAAGTGACTGAGTACATTCCCACTGAAGGATAAGGAGAGTTGGTGAGGTGTGGGGTCAGAGAAGCCCCTTGCTGACCACCAGGGGGTGCTGTTGGGTGTTGTTGGGTGGTAGGTAGGTTGGGTGGGGGAGAGGTGGGTAGGGACACAGTACGCAATGGGCAATTTTTTTTTTGAAAGATACTTGAAATCAGGTTTTTGTAGCTCAGAAGATACAAGAAAGGCAAGACGGGCCTTGTACAATCAAGCAAAGTGAGTCAAGAAATAGAAGTTAAAAACAAAAAGCCATCTCTGCTTTGGAGAATCACTGAATTGGCAAACCACCTCCATTTCCAACTTTTCTATGACCTGAGCCTTTGATGACAGCTAACATTGGGAGTATTCTGGAAACACCACGCCCGGGTCTGCTCCTTACATTTATAGAGCTTTTAGCACAAAGGCATTTTCATCAAAGCACTTTAAGAGCTGGGCACACCCTGTCACACACATGAGCTCCATGAAAGGAATTGCAACTTCACAGCAGCCCTGAGGCCTGAGCTGGCAAGCAGGAATGCTTTGGAATACACTCCCTGGCCACAAGCGAGCAGCCCAGTTTGAAACTGGTGGGAAGACCGACGTCAGGTGGGGCCAGACAAATCCCTGCTGAGGGGCCCTGACCTGTGTTTCTGGAAGGAAACCCAGACTTGATGTGCATGGACCATGCATGCCAGGCACGTTAGCAGACTCTTTACATACTTTATTTCATTCAATTCCAACATTATCCCCATTGTGCAAATGAAGAAACTGAGGCCAAGAAAGACAAAAGAACTGGCCTCCAGGCAATAATCAGAAGGAGCCAAAGTCCAAATTCAAGCTTAAATCAATCCATCTCAACAGCTGTGTACATTTTTTGAGGTCATCCTAAGACATGATCTAAATTTATGAGAAGAGATGCAAAATTTGAGGTCAAATGGGCCCACCATGTTTCTGAGTCAACTTGTATTACTCTATTTTGAGAACACCATGACAGCCCTGGCGTATAATTCAAACAGGCCCAGAAGAAGAGGACCATCAAAGCCCATGTTTTACTCAACACTTCTGAAGTCCCCATGAATCCTGTCCAAGCCATGGAGAATGATATGTGTCATCTTTTGTCATGGCACCCATAGCAAGAAGGACTATGATTGCCTTGGTGCTGTATTTGCCCCTGACTTGAAAGTCCCACTGAGAAGCCACAGCAAATCACTTCCAATAGGCCAGCCCAACAGGATAGTACTTATTCCCCTATTTACAAGAGTCTGGAACACAGAAAGCCTTCTGTAGACCTGGCAACTCTGAGAAAGTCATTATACCTCTTTTCTTGGTCTCTTACTCTGGGAAGCAGGGCTTGCATGGGACCACAATGAGCATTCTCCAATATCATTTGGAGTTCCCAAGAAAATTCACCTTTTTATGGAGCCCTCAGACATTTTCCTCGAATAAAGTCTGCTGAAAATTCCTCCTCTTAGAAAGTGTACAGATTTAAGTCCCAGCTCTGCCTACTAGTTGTCTGAGCTGAGCGAGTGACCTCTTCATCTGTAAAGTAGAGGTAATACTGCTTACCGCACAGATTATTTTGTGAATGAGAAACAAAGGACAAAATAAAAATATCAGCTCCATCAGATGATAATAATGACAAGTATAATAATAAAGTTCTTCAATATCTGTTTTCGCTACTGTGGACAACATTATCCTCTCCCGGGCTAGGTTCATAGGTCGGAATCAATTGGTATGTCCTATTTAGCACCTAATGGGTACTGACTCTGTCCCAAGAATTTACAATGCCACCGAGGACGTATAGGAACAAGTTAGGGGTAAGACCAGCCTATGGAATGGAAAGGGTTTGAAAAGGAGGAGACCAGATAAATAAAATAGAAAGGAAGTTTCCTCAGTGGGGCAAGACTTTAGCTAGGCTTCTAGAGTAACACTTACAGGATAAACTGAGCCAGCTTAGAGAAGGGCGATGTTAGGAACAGGGAGGTGACAGGCCTGAGAAACTCCTTCTTGAGACGGGGACTTCTAATTCAGACTGAAACATCCACAGCAGGGATTCATGAAGTGTTGACTACTACTGACTTGTACTGTTCGCTGATTTCCATGGTGTCGATACTCCCACCACAGTCGTTTCAAGCTCCTGCTAAGACTGAAAGCAGAATTGGGAGAAGATGCTAAGTGGCCTCCATTATATCACGTTTCCGCCACACACATTCAGTCAGTGCCGACAACCTCAAAAACACAGATAACAGGAAAATGGAGTCAATTAGGAAGTGATGACTTTTAAATGTTCGTTACCTTGCTTCTTATAATTTAATGGCAAGTGTGTATTATTTAATTTTTTCCAGCTTGGTTGACATAGAACATTGTGTAAGTTTAAGACGTACCATGTGATGATTTGATATATATATTGCAGAATGTTTACCACAGTAAGGTTAGTGAACACCTCCACCCCCCCCACACACAAAATTACCGTTTTGTTGTTGTTGTTTTGGTGAGAACATTTAAGATCTGTTCTCTCACCAATTTTCCGTATCAATACGGTAGTGTTTATTACAGTCAACATGCAATCCATTGGATCCCCAGAACTTACTCCTCGTATAACTGGAAGTTTATCACCTTTGACCAACATCCCATCTTCCCCCACACCCCAGCCTCTGCAACCACAGTTCTACTCCGTTTCTATGAATTCAATGTTTTTAGATGCCACATATAAGTGAGATCATGCAGTATTTGTCTTTCTGTGTGTGACTTAGCATAACGCCCTCGAGGTCCAGCCATGCCGTCGCAAATGGCAGGATTTCCCTTTTTCTCATGGCTGAATATATATGTGGACATTATTTAATTTTTAACCATGGCTACACTTGGCAACTGCCTTGCAAAATTCCTGGGAATTTAAGAATCAGCTCTGATGATTTAAGAAGTTGGCTCTGGCTCACCCCTGAGGCCATCGAAATCATCCAGGGGAAATACTCACAGCTTGGACTGGGATGTTAGTTGGGGGTGGTCCACAGGGGTTGGATTTGGGAAATATTATGAAGGCCGAGCTGAGAAAATTTGCTAGGAGACAGCATATGGGATGGGAGGGAAAGGGAGGAACCAAAGGTGACTCGGAGGGTTTTATTTATCTTGCTTCCTACCTCCCCACAAAGCCGAGGGTGCTGAACCACCAGACTTCTCCTGTCCTTCGTCTGTGCCATAGCTTCCTCCTTCCCAAGTTCAGCCCAGCTCTACACGCTGGGAGAATTCGGAAATCTAAGGTTTTCAGTCCTTCTCTTTCATATAAAGGAGAGAATTTGACAAAATTCTTGCTTTCCCCTAAGCCAGACTTCTAAAACCATAATTTTCTTTGTGCCAAATAGTATCCTTGTCTTATTTAAATATACGGGATTGGGGGAGGGAGAAAAGGGAGGGAGAAAAAAGAAAGAGGAGGAGGGGAAGGAGGGAGAGAAGCAGGAATGGAAGAGGGGGAGGGGGCCGGGGAGGACCATGGGAGTGTATGTATTCCAAGCCCTGGGTGGGCCCTTTCACGTCATCCTCTATATTCTCACACATAATTTAAATCTTTTACCATAAAAATACGTTAATATTTCAATAATAAAATCTAAAGAAAAAAAGGGGAGAAAGCCATAAATGAAATATATATTGATGAAATTCAGCTGAAAAAGAGAGACAGAAAGCTCTCGGGAGAGCCAGAGGCTCTGGCAGGGACAAGTGGGACCACAGTGGCCACTGAGCCACATGGATTTTCCACCCCAGAAATCCATCAGGCTGCAGGAACCTGGAGAAATCCCGCAGCCCTCTGCTTCGGAGGACAAACTGCTCATGTGTAAAGCGGGAATAAAAATAATACTCCGGGGGCGCCTGGGTGGCACAGCGGTTAAGCATCTGCCTTCGGCTCAGGGCATGATCCCGGCGTTCTGGGATCGAGCCCCACATCAGGCTCCTCCGCTATGAGCCTGCTTCTTCCTCTCCCACTCCCCCTGCTTGTGTTCCCTCTCTCACTGGCTGTCTCTATCTCTGTCAAATAAATAAATAAAATCTTTAAAAAATAATAATAATACTCCACACCTCACATCATGGTGACAGGGATCAGACAAGGGGACAAAAATCAAAAATGTGGACGTCTCTGGAGAAGGACTAGCCACCTGCCACGCGTGGACCTTGGCTGGTAAATTGCTTGGGGTGTTACTAAGAGTGCAGGCAAAGCAACATCACCTTTTGTGTTTTTATTTTTTTAAGGAAAATAATCAAAACTACTCTTCCCCATAAAAGGGGGAGGTAAGATGCACCCTGGGACAGGCCTGGACTCTCTCAAGGTGTTCGCGGTCTTCCCGGCAGCCCGCAAGCCGGTGTGGTCCTTCGTCATTGTGACTCAGCTGCCTTTTCGGTAGCCTGCCCTGAGAAGAATGAGGGGGACTCGGCCGCGGTGGAGTGGGGACAGAGAAGCACACCGTGGACCTGCTTCCTCTCTCCTTGTAAAGCCTCCTCTTCGGAGCTCACCGCTCAGAGAGCTGGGAGGCAGCAGGCTGGAGACTGCGGATGGGGTCCTGACCCTCCGGACGGAGCGCTTCAGTGGTCGGGGTACATGGGACACTCGGCTGGAGTGTCCTTCAGGCTGGGCGCTCGGAGCTGCCCAGCGAAGCAGCCACCGGCCCTCAGACGAGACATCTCATATTGACAACCTCGAGGGCTCCTGAGTTGATCAATACGAGCATTCCTTCTCTGCCTCTGGTTAAAAGCTAACGAGACGAGCTGGTGCATATGCGATCGCTAGAATTTAATTATAGATCACATTGATTTTTAATTAGAACTCTGGTGAGGGCCTCATCTATTAAAAACATATCTATATATTCCAACTGGCAAATGGGTCTTACCCATGTCGTTGGATAATTTGAAAGGCACTTCTCCTTCTGACCTTTCACCCTTTTAATAAGGAGAAGACGCCACGCAAACCTCACCATGAGGCCGGAGACTTTGACACCAGCTTGCGTTTCTCCAAACTTTGTGTGCAAGTTCTGTACTTCAGCGCGTAAGACAGACACCAGGAGAGACAGCGGTGACGAGCTTCCGTGTTGTTCTTATAATTAGTCCCAATTAACACTGGAAAAGATCCCATTGGCTCTGATCTCTGGTCTAATCTCTTTGAGAGCCAAGGCCAAAGACATACTCTGGCTCTAAGATCAGATCTGGCACCAAAGCTTGCCTCATTTGACCCTTGTTTTCCAGCAGAGCTGGGTTGCTTCAAAGCTCCCAGTGCCCCTTTGCTCAGCTTCTCAAGGCTACAAGACAAGTGCTTTGCAAGCTCGAGACAAACTATAGATCCAGGGCCAAACCTTAGTCCTTAGAAACAGCCCCTCGATTGCTGGTTTTGCTTGCACAGAGGACAGCTCAGACATTAAGAACCCCTCGGTTTCTCATCCAGGTTGCACTGGGTCCTAACACAGACACACCAGCCCCTGGTCACCCACGGCAACCAGGGAGCAAGAGAAGGCTCGGATGTCAGCGGCAGGCAGAACGGCTGGGCGAGGTGCACCCAGCCACACGGTGTGACCAGAGCGCCCAGCGAGGCGCCGGACAGATGACCATAATCACAATAATAATAGTCTGCCCGCATCCCAGACACCGGGCAGCCCTCGTTACGTGCTCTCATTTACGCACAGGTCCGAGCTGCGGCAGCTGCCTTCATTTTACAGCCCAGGACAGCACCGCTTGGGGAGTGTAAGTGACACGCCCAAGGTCACGCAGGTCTTGAGCTGCAAGGCCCACGCTCCCACCGGCTCTGCCACACTGCTGTGGCCTCAGCGGGGTGTGCTCGGCCAGGAGCGCCGCCACCTTCCCACACGGCTGCCAAGAGCAGCCCAGGAGTGAGGACAGAGCAGCCGTTTCCTCCTCACTGCCCTTCCGCTAAGCCATCCACCAGCCAAACTCAGTCACGCCGCTCCACTTTCTCCCGGTGACCGTCACCGCGTCTGTGCACAAAACTGCCCTGCCTCCAAGCACTTTCTCTTGCCAGCCCTCCGCCCAGAATTCCTACTCTCTTCTCCACTCATTCATTCAATCTCCCACGTGTTTATGGAGCTCCTACGACATGCCAGGCACCATGCCACAGGCCGGATCTCCGAGGGAACAAACAAGACAGACCCTCGTCCTCAGCCTGATTAGGGAAACAGCCAGGTGGATGATTAGAGACAATGGGGGAAGGGCTAAGACAGAGAAAAGCAAAGCCAGATACTGAAGAATATGAAAGGGGTCTTTTTTTTTTTTTTTTTAGAGAGCGAGAGAGAGAATCTTCGCAGGGTCCACACCTAGCTTGGAGCCCAACGCAGGACTCGATCTCATGACCCTGAGATCATGACCTGAGCCAAAATCGAAAGTCAGACGCTCAAGTGACTGAGCCACCCAGGCGCCCCAAGAGGGGTCTTCTGAATCAACCTTGTTACACATGTCATCCATCCCTTGTGGCTGTCTCCCATATTCCACTTCCCATTCCCTCCCTGCTCCCCTCCCAGTGCCAGGCTGGTGTCCTGTCTCGTGCAAGTGTCTTCGCACCACAGACAGACTCAGTTCCAGACCATAGGGAACACCCTATAATTCTAAATCCTTCAGAGCTCACAGGGTCCTGCTGCAACCCCAGGAGATGAAAGGGAGACTTTAAGTGAGTATAATGAACACACCTTCTCCAGCCCACACCCTCGTCTTAGAACCCTACTACAAATCGCCCTGCTGTAGATTGTCACCTAAGGGAGTCCCCCTACCTGGCCTGAGAACCACAACTCCTACAGTGGGGTTCCCCAGGATTTGGAACGAACTACTCCTCAGGGAGATGACGAGCGAGTCCACTTCCCCAAAACCTGAGTGCAGGTAACAATGGGTGTCGCAGTCAGCTGGGTAATGGCCGCCCAGGAAGTCCACCTCCTGATCCCTGGAACGCGTGAGTGTTGGCTTACGTGGCAAAGACTTGGCCAATGTGATCGAGATAAGGTTCTTAAAACAGAGAGGGTATTCTGGGTGAGCGGGCGGGCCCTGACTGTGAGCACAGGTGTTAAAAGAGGGAGGCAGACGGAGACTTCAGACAGGAGAGCAGAAGGTGATGTGACATGGAGCAGGGATGGGAGTGACATGACCACAAGTCAAGGAAGGCCGAGAGCCCCAAGAAGCTGGAGGTGACAAGGTATCGATTCTCCCCTAGGCCTTCTGGAGGGAGCCCAGCCCTGCCAACACCTTGATTTAGGCCAGTCTAAGCTGACATGGACCCTGGTCTCCGGAGCCAGGGGAGAACACAGCGGTGTTGTTTTAAGCCACCACGCATGGCAGCTTGTTACAGCAGGCCTAGCACATGGACACAGAAGGCACAGTGGCAGCGCCCTGAGCTCATGCCAGGGGCCTAGCGCTCCCCAGCAGCTTCCCCTCGCACCCTCCATGGAGAAGGCAGTTCCTTCCTACCCTGGAGACCCAGGCCCCAGCCCTGCAGGGCACGGCTCACAGCTGTGGTTAGATTAGAATACAGTAGGATGCCAGGATTTTTACACACTTGAAATGAAGGTGATCTTAGCACATGTCTCCTGAGGTCGGTTCCTTCCGCGGGGGAGGTGACTTGGCGCTCGCCCTTGGGATGCTGAAGAAACATGTCAAGCCAACGAGCCACCGAGTGACGTAGAACGCGTTCCTCCTATCCGGACCAGGGGACGGCCTTACCACGGTGCTCAGCCAGGTTCTTAATGAGACAAAACCCCTGGAGTGTTATAAAAACAAGGAGTGAGAGGCCAGTGAATGTAGTCAGTCCCATTGATTCCCTAATTCTGTGCCCCTATTCCCGAAGTATACATTTAAAAATGAGATGTAAGACAGGGAATGTGTCTCCAAATCCTTGTGAAGGTGGGTCACGGGCCCCCTCCGTCGCTACAAACTACCACCATAAAATGTGGATAAGATGTGGACAGAAAGGAATGTGGCTCTGGGGGAAACTTTCCAGGCACATACTCAATAAACGAAGGTATTATGCCAGGGGAGGTGGGGACCCCAGGCACTGGAGTGGGAGGGTGTTGGGTAAAACTCTCAGGCCACCGTTCTTCAAGGCTTGCCTCCTGTGGCGCTCCCTGGGGGAGGGACTTGGTATCCCTGGCTATTGAGCTGGACCAAGGTTTGGCAGCAGAAAACTATTGGTTTTCATCCCCCA
>NW_024425675.1:7496102-7655398 GCF_017311325.1 Ursus maritimus
CAGTGTTTCCGAAAGCATTAAAAACACACATCTAGGAAGTTCGAATCTGGTGTTACAGTGAAGCGAGGGAGATTCCATTTCAATGAGAAAATGCCATAAAATTCTCACGAGGAACGTCCGGTAAGCACATCATTGTCCAGGCTGCATGGGGGTCACTCCAGGAACCTTTGGTAACTTTCTTCCGCAAGACATGTGAATTTTCTGTGTCCACTCGTCACACCAGACACCTTGCAATGTCGGCTCGCTTTCAAATCCTGCAAATCTTCTTCCAGACATTGCCACTGCCCCCCTCTCCTGGCCTCTGAGCTGTTCTGCCAGCCTTTGAAAACTGATTTCCGTCTCTAGCGCCTTCTCTGACTTCTGCTCTCCCTCTTAGAAGTAATTTCTTTTCTGAGTACTTCAGCTTTCTTATATAAGTGGAAAGGAATTGAAACGTCTTGCTTCCAAGGTCAAAAAAGGTTTGCAAGGATGTATAAAGTTATGCACAGAAAACACTAAATAGTCTGAAAAGATTGTTACTCAGTGTATTTCAAGCTGTTTTTCCCCCTCTCTCAAGGTTTATGAGTACGTAGCTTCCTCTTATTTAACTTTTATCTTCAACTAAGACAAAAAGAGGAAAATGGCCACTTCCCATAAGAAATGGTGTATTTCGGCATGTTTACCCTAAATATTCCCAGGCAAGAATCTGGAAAGGAAAACAGCCCCTGTGGAGATCTTCACAGATGTCGAAACTCAAGAGAACAGGACAGACAGCAGTTGATATCAAGACCTGCTCAATCTGAGTGACTAATGTGGGTTAGTGTTCAATCCCCGTGACTAATGATCGAGGCAATTGTCAATATCAGTAGAGAGACTCCTTTCTTTCTGGTCCAAGCCCAACTTGAATTCTTAAAAAAGGCCTATTGCCCATTTATTCTCTACCTTGAAGTATAGAGAGAATAAAGATTTAGATATTACTTAACATTGATGTTACCCCTCTGCTTGGGGGTTTCCTTCTTTTCTCAAATGTCTAAGCAGATCTCTGCCCACACACATCTTTTTTCAAGGAGATCTAGAGAGTGGTACCTGCAACCAGCTCATTAACTCAGGGGGTCGGGGGTGTGATGAGCCCTCCCCTGACCTCTCCCAGAACTTACCAGTGTCTTGAAAGCAGTGCATGTACTGTTTTGTTTGCTTGCAATTTTCGCAATTTGTCTTTTGCAAAGGCGCACATAGGTTTTATTGTGATTTCTTTCAGTGTAACTGACATGATCACAAATTATTAATTTCATTAGTTTTTCAAAAATGGGACAAGTCATTCGTTGTATGGTAAGTACTAAAGTCTTTGGATCTATCAAGGGAATCTGGCCAAGGTTTTTTGCTTTGCTCTTTTTTTTTTTTTTTTTGGTTTTTTTGGGTTTTGGGGTTTTTTTTTCCCCCCCAGAACAGCTACCTTAAACCACAGGTTCCAGCTAAGAAACTTTCTGGCATCATCAGCACATTAATTAATAACCAAGAAGACATAGGAAGATTTATATACAATATTTGCTCTTAAGTGTAACACAATTCCCTGACTTCATAACGAAAACTTTTCAAACATGGGTATTGAACAAAGAAAATCTGATCCTTTTCCCATTTACAAAAAAAAAAAGAAAGAAAGGTTTACCTTTCCCTTTAACTCTTTAGGCTACTGGCTTCTGACCTTGGCAACAATGTAAAAATGATTTTGAGGCAACGTGAAGAAGTGTTTTGTAAAAAGGTTTCTTTTAATGAAGGGACATGAATTTCACCATGGATGCAGTTTGTATATTTATAAATGTGACCAGTTCTCAAATACAAACAAAATCCACCATTATAATTGCCATCAGCCCACAGAGGAATTTCAAATAACTGGAATGTCTGGCTAGGCCCTACTTTGATCAGAAAGAAGTAAATCAGAAGAAAACAGTTTACTTTGAGACTTTTAAAGAAACCCTATTAAATATGCCTACTTAGTGCCTATTCATTTCATCTCGACTTCCTACATCTAGGAACTTAACAGAACAAGAAAGAATCTTCTAGGCCTTGTAGCTGCTTGAGTCATAAACACAAATTCAGATATGTTTATGCTACTCATAGTGACTTTTCCAGTCAGGATTTTGGTGGGATTATTATGGCTCATGTAATTTTATTATTTTCAACAAATTGTTAAATGTGGTCTGTTTGTATACTGCTGTAAGACTTTTCATTTAAATAAATTGACAAGTTATAAAACAATCCTTTTGTCAGACCACGAAACTTGGTATTTAGTTTGGGAAATACCGTCACTGCAACAATGCTAGACACGATCATTCAGGAAAGGATAAAATTTATTACAATCCAAAAAACTAACCAAGATTATGGATTGAGTATACACTAAACCCCCTGCCTTCTGTTCCCAATGTGCAGGAATGCCTCCTGTGCCAAATGTGTAGCCATTTTAGAAAGATACTAAATTATTCCAAAGGGGAAAAAACAAGTTGTACTCAAAAGCAAGAAAAGCAAGAAATACTCATTGTTATATAAGAAAAATACAGGCATGTTAATTTACGAACCAAACCCAGCTGAAGCAAAAATAGTGAACTCAAATTCAGAACTAAAAAAAAAAAAAAAAAAAACAATGTCCCGGAACACAGCACAGAGAGATAAAGACGTGGAAATAATAAACAAATCATTTAAAGCACAGGGAATAGAATGAGAATGTGATTAACAGATCTCCAAGAAGAAAGGAGAATGCAGAAAGAATAAAGGAGAGAAAATATGCAAGTTGTTTAAACCGGGGAAATTTCTGGGAAAAAAAGAGAAAAATAGGAGTCAAAATAAAAACACCCAGTAGGGATGAATAAACTTTAAATATCTGTATATGTCATATTAAAACTGTAGAAAGTTTAAGGAGAAAGAAAAAGCAATAGAAGCTATGAGAGAAGAAATCAGATTGCCCACAAAGAACCATCAATAACAGACTTCTCATGAACAAGTAAAAAAAAAAAAAAAAAAATGCCAGAAGAAAACTGAGTAATATCTTGAAAGGACCGAGGCAAAATTACAATGAACTTGGAATTCTCTGCCCACACTAATCTTCCTGTAAGGATGAGGACAACATAAAAGCATTGTCAGAGATGCAGGACATAGAAATTAGGAATATATTTTTGGATATTTGCTGGAAGAACCACGAAAGAGAACACCGCCACAAGAAGGAAAAGAACCCTATAATGAAGGAAGATCCTGTGAGGAGCAATTGTGAGAACAAAATATTAAGAACATGGGAGAGCACCTAATGAAATATCGTTCAATAAATCAACACAAGAGAAGTAACAGAAAGAGAAGGAAAGGAAAAACAAAAGAAAGAAAAGAAAAGAAAAGAAAAAGAAAATTGGCGAGTTGAAAATAGTGTGGAGTAGGTAGACGTGGGAGAGAACACGGTGTTGAGAGGATAGTGCGTGAAGGTCCCACACAGAGTGTGCCACTCCCAGTGCCTTACGATGGACGACAGAGATACTGACAGATCTTGGGCTTTGAGAGAAAAATAGAATTTTGCACATGAAAATCGTATTGCCACTCAAAGGATAAAAACACAATAAATAAACTCCCATACTGGTAGGAGAAAATAAAAATAAATGAACGGGTTGCATGGACACCCACCACCTCCTGGCCATGGTGGCTCCTGGGGAAGGGACCAGAAATGGGCACGGGCCTAGGGTTGGAAGCTAACGAGGGTTTCAATCTCATCTCTAATGTTCTATTTCCTTTAAAAAACAAAAACAAAAAACACTTGGGGCTCCTGGGTGGCTCAGGTGGTTGACTCTTGATTTTGGCTCAGGTCATGATCTTGGGGCTGTGAGATTGAGCCCCGCTATAGGCTCCAAGCTCAGCAAAGAGTCTGCTTGGGATTCTCTCTCTCCTCTCCCTCTGCCCCTCCCCCTGCTCACTCTCTCTCTCAAATAAATAAATAAATAAATAAATAAATAAATAAATAAATAAAATCTTTAAGGAAAGAAACACTGCAAGCAAATAAGACAAAATTTGAAAAATTACTATTTCTAGATGGTGGAGATGTAGGTTTTTGTTACATTACACTTTATGTTTTTTCTTATTTTCAATGCCACCCCCCAAAAAAAGAAAACTTTAGTGCTTATTTTGAATCATCATCCAAGTGTATGAATCCCAAAAGTATGAATGAATCCCAGAGCGATCCAGGTTCAAGTCCCCAAAGTCTGAAAGATCAATTCAGTGCACACCCAGAGCAGACATGGGGCTGTAACACATACCCCATCTGTTATACGCAGGTGAGAAAAATTCTTAATGGAAGGTAACTCCAGTGAACTTAAGGGGTCATTGCCTTTTAAATACTGGTGGGTTATAGAGCCCCATTATCTCAGGCTCTGCATTGGTTTGAATTACTCGTCTCTGGCTTCGGTGCGCAAGGAGCGGAACAAAGATGTCAACATAGAAACTACCATAGCCAGGGGTCAGCAGGGGGTTACCCAATTAGAGAACCCTTAAGAAACCACAGAAAAGAAAATAACTTTTCTGTCATAATAAGGACCCTTCCTATGGGAGGCGGAACAATCGCGTCTGTGTGTTAGTTTTCTCTTGCAGCGGGTTAATCGTGAGGCACGATGAGAAACACAGCAAGATTGTCTTCTGTGAATGACGGGCATTGGCAGTAGGTTGCCCATGGGATTCCCTGCTCACTAGAACAGCTGTTTGACAGCACAACACCCGTGCATAAGGAAAAAGTCATTCTAACAGAGAAAATACAAAAAGCATGTCAATGAATGGTCTATATTTATATTTCCCTCAATGGACGTTTACATGAGAAACCTTCTCAAATGAGCTTCATACTCTTAGAATATAGCAAGATCACATTATTGGCCAAAGGAAGGCTACAAATGTCCTACCCATTCTTCAGTGGGAAAGCCAAGTCTCGCTTCTCTGCAGGCTTCCTCTTTATTGCAGAGTCCGGAATGGCTCGGGGACGGCACTAAAGTCAGGATGTCAGTGCTGTGATCCCTACCAAGATGACAAAAGCCCAACCCAGGCACTGGCAGTGGGGATAAAGAATAAGCTACAAATCCAAGTGAGGCTTTGGAGGTAGAATCGTAGCAACGGGTGGCTGGTTAGCGAGGCAGGAGTTGAGGTCACAGAAGCACCCCAGCATAATTGCAAACTCCCTTAACATCCCGTCAATTTACATAGGAAGCAAGAAATAGAAGAGGTAAATGGGGGTGGAAGGGAGGATAACTAGGTGCCATTCCAGACATGGCGGGGAACCTACGGACCTCCGTGGGGTAAATTCTAGTGAGGAAGTGGAAATGTATTACCGGAAGTCAGGGTAAGGATCAGGAGATCTGTGATTTCGATTCACAGTGCAAGCAGGCAGCTGATTCACAGGTGTGGGTGGGATTGGGCAAGGACAGTGTGAACGTGATAAAAGAGCTGAGAGTCCTCTGGTTCAAGGGTTTCAAAGCCATGCTCCTCATAGCCATGGGGGAGGGAGGGACAGTGAGAGGGGTAAGCAGAGGAGACTCCAGACTCCCATTTTAAGGATGGCAGCTCAGCACTTTCTGGTTTACAGATGAAGACTTCCACATGAGACTTCATTGGAAGAAAGTATCTTATGGCTCAAAAAAATTTCCTAAAACCACTGCTGTAGTCCATAAATTAATTGAGGTTGATGAAATTTCTCCGGTGAAACAGGCTGGGACATACCCGTTACCCCACAGTCTGAGCATTGCCTCTGGCGTCCGGGTGGCTGCTTGGAGCCCTGCCCACAGGGTGGAGTCCAGATGGTAGGAAGCCCCTGGATTCCAAGTGGGCAGGGAGGGGACATTGTCACAGGCTAGCTAGAAGTCCCTGCTGGGCTGGGAAGAGTTCGAGGCTTAGAGGAAGTCAAAGTCCTGGCCGGGAAGACCACAAGGTGAGGTCAGACAGGCAGAGTGAGGACAGAGTCAAATACAAGTAGCCGAGTCACTGTTGGGAAAGTTGGAAAGAGTTCAGGTGAGGACAGAGCAAAGAGTGAGGCTGAGTAGGTGAGCGGTTGGGACTTGGTCTTCAAATAGAGAGCGTGAGCCAGGGCGCCTGGCACTCTTGGAAGAGGCAGGTCCAGCACCTTTAAGCAACTGAGCTCTGTAACAGAGCCCTCCTTACTCCAGGTGGAATGGGTCATCATCTGCTCGCTTCATTTGAGGGACTCTGGGACAGTCCAAGAGACAAAGCTTTTAACCACTGTCTCTAACTATGAAATGAAGGAGCAAATACCGCTGGGCGAGGGAGCTGGTTCTCTTACATTTAAAATTAAAATGGCTGTTAATGAATCCGAGGGGAAGCAGATGGGAAAACTAGAGAGATTTCAAATCAAATCTTATGATGAAACCGTAGAACTGATAGGGTCCTCTTTGACCTGAGAGAGTTCATGGGCACTAGAAGTTTGAAGGGAGAAGAATGAGGGTTACTAAAAAGTTAGGGTAGCATAGGGAGGTACTTGAAAAGACAAATAAATGGCTTTTGCCATAGTTTTGTCCTGACCCTTGCTAATACCACCAACTCTGTTGGGACAATGAATCTCTTCAAATGCAGGTCCTAGAGTCTGGAGTGAAATCTCCTTCTTCTACAAACTTCCCTGACTTCCTTGTTGGAAAGCTCTGAGGTTAGCAAACATGCATTTGAGTCTGGTGTAATTAGCCCTTGCATGCCTCTATCTGCCTCCACCTCTGCCTTTGCCATCCCCCTGGGCTCTCGGTAAAGCCCTGTACCACCACCAGCACAGCCCGAGGCAGGAGGAACTCCGTTCTCTCTGGATTAGGCATTGAACCCATCTCTTCTAATCCCCCTCTACCCAGGATGATTTATAATCTCTCCTCTTTGTCTTTTATGGGTCCCTTTTATTAATATTCCTGTAAGCTAGGTCTTATCATTTTTAAATCCTTTTTCCAGAAAAATAGAAGGAGAAATAAACCTCAAGGACAGTGACTACCTCGTCATAAAAACCACCAGACCATTCCACATTTCAAAGCTTCTAGAAAGAAATGCCTAAGCAAAAAGAAGGAAAGGAAGGGAGGGAGGGAGGGAGGGAGGGGGAGGAGGGAGGAAGGAAGGAAGGAAGGAAGGAAGGAAGGAAGGAAGGAAGGAAGGAAGGAAGGAAGGAAGGAATGTCAAGGCAACCTTAGTCACTATCTCTTCCCAATGCTTATCAACGTTCATCCTCCTCTCTCTCTTTCCATCATTTCTGTATTTTAATTTTTCTGATATTGTCTGGATCCAATTCCTGTAGCCCCAAAACCATTACCTCTTTGGTTTGATATTTAAAGACTTCGTCTCAATACTTTGTATTAAAGAGGCAGTATAAAAATTAATTGCCTTGTATCATGGGAAGCCAACTATTTAAAGTGTTGTCAACCAGCGTTATTACAATGAATGTGATAATAAAGTTTAAGATGAGTCATGTAAAGCAAAATTGCAAATGGGCTCAGATGAAAGAGTCAGCAAGAGTTCCAACCAAGCCTTGTAATGAGGGGATGGAACAGATGACGACATTCTAAAAAACCCATTTCTGTTTGGCTAGATGCAATTTGAAATAATGATAGGTCTATCTAAATGCAACCAAGTTCTTTTATTTCAGCTCATGTGATGAAGACCCCAAGATGTTTAAATACTTTGCCTCTGTAAATACTAAAGAAGTGAGAAAAAACATTCAAAAGTAGCCTTTGCAGCCCCCGATATATCTCTCTCCAACACCTGTCAACAAAAGTGATGTTGGCCAGCTCCTTTTCTTAGTCATCAGAAAGAAACCTTTTGCTAATGTGAATATAATGATACATGACTCCCTGAAGGAAACACACTCTTCACGGCTGTTGGAAGGAATTCTAGAATCAGAATCAAGAAATCTAGGTCTTAGTCCTGGCTCTCTTATAAGGAGACCTTGATCAAATCGTAGAAACCTGCCTGTGCCTCCCTTTCTTCATCTGACAAAGGTAATTTAAAAAACAAACAAACAAACAAAAACAGCCACCACTTGTCCATCTGCCTTATGGATTTGCTGTGAGCGTGTCTTGAAAAGTAGACGGTGACCTAGCTGGCGCTTACTCTCATTATTATTTACAGCTTTCTGGACTTCTTCTCCTGGACAGGTTACCTGAAGCTTCCTCACCTCCTCGTCTGAAAGGGGGCAGTGCCATAAATTTCATGTATATAAAAACGATCTGGCCGGACGTGACTGAACAGGAATTAGACTGAACAGGATTTAGGATTCGGTGTTCTCTCCTACTCGGAACCCTGTAATTACAGTGCACTATAAACCACGGTGTAGCATATTTGCTACGAGCATTCTAGTAAATAACAGAGAATTATAGGGCTGGAAGAGCCCTCGGAGATCATCAAGCCCAACCCTTTCATTTTATAGATGAAGAAACTGAGGCCCAGGAAGGTTAAGAAGCTTGTCTGCGGTTTCTACAAGCATCTAATGGCCCTGGACAAGGATCCAGATGCCCGACTTCCCGGTCTTGTGGTCTTTCTGGTTGTGAAGCTGCCTTTGCCTGATTCCGTTGAACTGATCTGTTGAGACAAACGCTCATTCAGAGATTCCTATCACAGTTGCTGCCCCCTTCTGTTATCGGACACACATCTGTCACTCAATGGTGGCAGGAATTCCTGTTTTCTTGTTGGCTTTCATTACAACATTGGGGAAATATTTTCCTGGAAATGCCTCCCTAGTAGATTGAATTGCTGATGTCTCCCCAGTGATACGATCTATTCCTTAGAGACGGTACAGGGGTGCAAAGATCAAGACCACAGGGCTGGACTTAGAAAATCCTGGATGTGAGTCTTGCTTCCAATTCTCTGGAGCTGGGCTCTTGGGGGAGACTTAGTCTCTTTCTAAGCAATTTTCCTCACCCAGACAACGACCTAATATTTCTGAAAACACTGTAAATTTTAACATGTGATAGAAATATTGGTGCTTATTGCCTTGAAAGCCCAACAAAACCTAGCATGTGGCAAGCTGTACAAGTGACATTTGTTTAATAATTCTGATCTCCTGTTGGGCAACCTGATGGCTCTGGGAGACATCACGGAAAACCCACAGACTTACTTCTCCCCTTTGGTTTCCACATGAGGGCTTTTTTCTCCTTTCTCACATTGTGAGAGTCTCTCTCTTGCTTCTAGCCACTTGCTCCTTTTCCATCTTAGATGGAAAGGAAAAAAAAAAAAAAATCCTGTGCCCTGCAATGACCTGGCTCTGTATTTTCAGTAATCAGGACTTTTCATTTGTTAAAGGCTAACTTAAGAGTTTGGTGCCTCCTCTTGCACGTGTAAAGCAATATACTAAGGGAAAGGCGCCATATTGAACTGGGCATTACTCTTTGGCTTGTCAGTGATAGGCACCTTACTCAAACTCTCTTAAGTGAAAAAGGTGATTTATTGAAATAGTGGTAGAATGGCTCACAGAACTGAAGATAAGACAGAACATAGGCAGGTGTCTGCAGGGACCTCAGGGATGGGAGCTCGCGTGTCTCCCTTCCCAGGCTCATCTGGCTTCTCTCACTGGGTTGGCCTAATTCTCTCCCACTGTAGGCAGGTTCCCTCTACACCCTAGGAGATGCCCATGGCATGTCCCTTTACAACTAGAGAGAACCCAGCTCTGGTTTGAGAAACCCCATAAAAAGATTCAAGGTGTCCTGGCTGAGGTCTGGTGTTAGGAATGAGTTCAGGTCCTAGGACACAAGGCTGCACATACACTTCAACTGTAATATGTTCACCCCCAAGCAAAATAGTCCGTTCAAAAAAGGGAATGTTTTCTCGAAGTACACAAGGTCTTCTGGGCAGTCCGAGACAATAGATGTATACCAGTTTTCATGGGCTTGGTTTTCTCCTCTGAGCACAGAACTCTTCACTAAAACAAATAATGTCACCAGGGAACGTTATTACTCTCCAGTCTGACGATGGAAAAGATAGTTCATAAAGGAATAATAGTACCTACTTACAATCAGATAATTTCTGTATCCAGCTTCTAGCGTATCAGTAATTGCTAGCAATCCAGCAGCTACGCCGTGTACGCATATTGGAGTTAAGCCCCTTTGAAAGAGTTAGAGCTTGTGTGTGACTTCCCCACCCTGCCCTCCTGTTGCCTACCTCCGTCCTCCTACACCCAGTGAATCAAGCACATGTTTGAAGTTTTAGTCATCGTTCTAAGACGGCTCATGGAATTATAACCGGAGTCCTTGCAGGCACTTTCCCCTGGTGCTAACAAAAGGGTTGTCTTTGACTTTCCTTCCAGAGCGAGGCTCTCAAGCTTTAACATGCATAAGAACTGCCTGGACGAGGTGCTCAACCCTGGCCACACTAACCCGGTGGTTCCCAAGCTTGTCTGCACATCGAGCACCGAGGCCACACCCAAGACTCGTGAAACCCCACTCTCCGAGGGTGGCACACAGACACTAGGAGTTTTTGAAGTTTTTCTGGGTGTTTCTAATGTTCAGAATCATTTTGGGGGGGAGGGCCACTGTCTTAACCCCCGGGGTCCTCAGCTCTCATTGCACAGTAGAATCGCCTGGATGTCTTAATGAGCTTAACAAGTGCCTAGGTCCCATCCTAAACCAATGAAGTTACACTCTGGAAAGAGGCAAGATGGTCTGGGGTGGGGCCCAGGAATCTGCTTTTTAGCAAACATCTCCACCCCACTGATTCTGACTCGGGGTCTGCACTCATTCTGAGAAATGCTTCACCTCTACCCTGGCTGCTCAGAGTATCAGCAGCACTAGGACAGCGGTGTCAGAAATCTCTTTGTGGGGGCGCATGGGTGGCACAGCGGTTAAGCATCTGCCTTCGGCTCAGGGCGTGACCCCGGCGTTCTGGGATCGAGCCCCACATCAGGCTCCTCCCCTATGAGCCTGCTTCTTCCTCTCCCACTCCCCCTGCTTGTGTTCCCTCTCTCGCTGGCTGTCTCTATCTCTGTCAAATAAATAAATAAAATCTTTAAAAAAAAAATCTCTTTTTGCACCCCGCCCCCTTGGAGTTTGATAGAAATGCAGAATCCCAGGCCTCCTGCGGCCCCCAAGTGCTGAACCAGGACCTGCATTTTAACAGTATCCAGGTGATTCATGTGCAGATTAGAGTTTTTTGTTTTGTTTTGTTAGAACTTCATGTAATACCTTTTTCTTAGACTTTCAGGGGAGGCGCGACAGGGCAAGTAGGAAAGAAAATGTTTTGCTTTTCAATTCTAGCTAAGAAAAGATATAAGCATACATATATTTAACACAAAGACAAATTCATTAAGGGAATGATAAGCCCAAGGCCAGAATGCTGACTACTCTTGGTGGACGATGCTGGGTGGGAGAGAGGAGAGCATCCGGGAGATGTAAGTCACAGGCCCTTCTCAGGCTTTGGATATGGGCAGTGGCTTCACAGCTGTCTTCCATGTTACTAAAAATAATGGCAAAAACAAGCAGTAACCCAAACCACATTTTCTCCTGTTTGACTTCTACTCTGCGTGCAGTTGGGGTGGTAAATCTACTCTGTGGGCTGTTTGGTTTCATAGTCCCTGTTGGTCCTCTTCTGCGAGCGTGAGTTAACAAGTGGACTCCAGGCCCAGCTGGAGGCCCTGCAGCCGTCCTTCCCCATCCAGGCCTGAACGTGCGCTGGCTCCTGGGCTGGGCTCCCGTGCAATGGAGGCTGGCCGGACAGTGGAGAGAACCTAAACTACAGCTCTTACACCAACTCCTCTTTACCAGGGAGTCACGCCGCTGGTAGGAAGTGGTATCTCTCTGATGTAGATCCCCCTCAGAAACCCTCGGACAGGTGGGTCCAGGCATTCCTGGGGCTGGCTGTAATATCAGCAAACACTAGAAGCTTCCCCAACCAACTTGTGGGATCAACTCCTTGGACAGACCTGGTGTTCCCCATTCCCTCCGTAAGACAAACAGAACAGTGGCCTCGGCTCCCAGAGCTGGAGGTGATGCCTGGCCCCTTCTCTTCCCAGCTGCGGAGTTGTTTGCTTATTCTCTTGGCTAATACCTTTTATAACACTTGTATCAGTATAATTGCAGGATTTAGTTTTGTATTCAGTAAATGGATGAAGAAAGAGGATTTCTTCTCTAAAACTAAGTTGAGTGAGAAAGTTACATGAAAGTGACTTGCTAAAACAATCATTGTCATCAAATCGGGTGAGAAGTAAACAACAAGAAATGGTCAAGTAGAAAATTGTGGGAAATCCACAAGGAGTCTGCACGCTGGTTGTTTTACAAGTGTTTTCCATTTTTGTTCGAGTTTAAAGAAAACAGAAGTAGAGATGAAACATTGCTGAAGTCAGTTTGGCAGCAGAAAGGGTAAGGAACCCAACCTCTCTTCTGTTTCTAGGAAATCAGCTTCTTTCTTTCTTTTTTTCTTTCTTTTTCTTTCTCTTTCTTTCTTTCTTTCTTTCTTTCTTTTTCTTTCTTCCTTTCTTTCTTTCTCTTTCTTTCTTTCTTTCTTTCTTCTTTCCTTCTTTCTTTCTTTCCTTCTTTCTTTTTCTTTCTTTTTAAAGATTCCATCTATTGGTGATAGCATGCAGTATTTGTCTTTCTCTGTCAGGCTTATTTCATTTAACATAATGCCCTCAAGTTTCATCCATGTTGTCAGAAATGACAGGATTTTCCTCCTTTTTAGCACTGAATAATATTTGTGTGTGTGTGTGTGTGTGTGTGTGTGTGTGTGTGTGTTGGGCACTGAGGCTGTTTCCATATCTTGGCTATTGTGAGTAATACTGCAGTACACACGGCCGGGCGGGTATAGCGTTGAGATGCTAACTCTGTTTCCTTCGGATAAATACCCAGAGGTGGGATTGCTGGGTCATAGGATAGTTCTAGATATAATATTTCCAAGAACCACCGTACTGTTTTCCACAGGGGCTATACACTTTATATCAGCACCAACAATATATAAAGATTCCCCTTTCTGCTCATCCTTGTCCACACTTGTCATCTCTTGTCTTTTTAATAGTAGCCCTCCTACCAGGTGTGCGGTGATGGCTCATATGGGGTTTTGATTTGCGTTGCCCTGATGACTAGTGACATGAAGCACTTTTTCACGTGCCTCTTGGCCATGTGTATGTCTTCTTTGGAAAAATGTCTACTCGGGTCATCTGCCCATTTTTTAGCTAGATTGTTTGGGGTTTTATTGCTGTTGAGCCAAATGAGTTCCTTATATATTTTCAATGTTAACCCCTTATCAGATGTACGGTTAGCAAACATTTTCTCCCATTCTGTAGATTGCCATTTCGACGCACTGATGGTTTCCTTTGCTGTGCAGAAGTTTCTTAGTCTGATGTAGTCCCACCTATTTATTTTTGCTTTGATTGCCTCTGCTTTCGGTGTCTTATCCAAAAAAGTCACTGCTAAGACCAGTGTCAGGAGCTTCTTTCCTGTGTTTTCTTCTAGGAGTTTTATGGTTTCAAGTCTTATATTTAAGTCTTTAATCTATTTTGAGTTAATTTTTGTGAATGGTATAAGATAGGAGCCCAGTCTCATTCTTTTACATGTGAATATCCAATTTTTCTAACACCATTTATTGGAAAGATTGCCCTTCCCCAAGTGTATATTGCCCCCCCCCCAGTGAATATTCTTGACTCCTTTGTCTTGAATTAAGTGGACATGTAAGTGTGAGTTTATTTCTGGGCTCTCTATTCGGTTCCACAGGTCTATGTGCCTGTTTGTATGCCAGTACCATACTGCTTTGATTACTCTAGCTTTTCAATACTGTTTGATATCAAAAACATGATGGCTCTGGCTTTATTCTTTCTCAAGATTGTTTTTGCTATTTGGAGTCTTTGTGCTTCCATCCAAACTTTAGGATTATTTTTTCTATTTCTGTGAAAAATGCCATTGGAATTTTGGTAGACATGACATTGAACCTGTAAATGCCTTAGGGTAACATGGACTTTTTAGCAATATTAATTTTTCCAGTGCATGAACACGGGCTATCTTCCCATTTATTTGTACCTTCTTCCATTTTTTTCATCAGTCTTCTAGTTTTCAGTGTACAGATCTTTCACCTCCTTGGTTAGATTTATTTCTAAGTATCTTATCATTTTTGATGCTATTGAAATGGAATTGCTTTCTTAATTTCTCTTTCAGAGAGTTGTTAGTGTATAGAAATGCAACTGATTTCTGTGTTGATTTTTTATCCTGCAACTTTACTGAATTCATTAATTATCAGTTTTTGTTGGAGTCTTTAAGGTTTTCTATATATAAGTTAATGTCATCTGCAAATGGGGCCCATTTTACTTCTTCCTTTCTCATTTAGATGTTTTGTTTTGTTTTTTTTGAGTTATTGTTCTGGCTAGAACTTCCAGTACTATATTGAATAAAAGTGTTGAGAATGGACGTGCTTGTCTTGTTCCTGATCGTAGAGGGAAGGCTTTTAGCTTTTCACATGCAGTATGATGTTAGCTGTAAGCTTATAATATATGGCCTCTTATAATATATGGCCTCTTATAATATATGGCCTCTTATAATATATGGCCTTTATTATGTTGAGGTACATTTCTTTTATACCTCATTTGTGAAAGGGTTTTACCATGAAAGGATGTGGAATTTTGTCAAATGCTTTTGCTATATATATTGAGACGATCATATGATCTTCCTCTTTCATTCTGTCCATGTGGTTCTTCGTATTTATTAATCTGCGTATGTAGAACCATCCTTGCAACTCAGGGGCGAATCTCACTTGATCGTGCCTTATGATCTCTTTAATGTGCTCTTAAATTCCATTTGCTAGTATTTTGTTAAGGATTTTTGCATCTATGCTCATGAGGGATACTAGCCTGTAGTTCCCTTTTCTTGCAATGTCTTAATTTGGCTTCAGTATCAGGGTAAAACTGGCCCATAAAATGAGTCTAGAAGTGTTCCTTCCTCTTCAATCTTTTTTGGAAGAATTTAAAAGGAGTGGTATTAAATCTTTAAATGTTTGGAACAAGTCACCAGTGAAGCCATCGGGCTTGGCCTTCATGATTCAGTCTTGGTAAGTTGTAGGCTTCTAGGAATGACTCCATTTAATCTAATGTTTAATCTAGTGTTGGCTTACAATTTTCATAGTAGTCTCATGATTTTTTGTGTATCTGTGATATAAGTTGTGAAGTCTCCCCTTCTGTTTATAATTATATTTATTTGAATCATCTCTTTTTTTCTTAGTCTAGCCAAAGGTTTGTCAATTTTGCTTATCTTTTCAAAGAACCAGCTCTTAGTTTCATTGATCTTTTCTATTGACTTTTTTAGTCTCTATTTCATTTTTTTTCTGCTCCTATCTTTATTATCCCCTTGTCTCTGCTAACTTTGGGTTTCGGGTGTTCTTTTCTATTCCTTGGGATGTAAGGTTAGGTTGTTTACTTGAGATCTTTTTTTCTTAATACCGACATTTATCACTATAAATCTCCCCCGTAGAATTATTTTGCACATCCCATAACTTTTAGTATGTTGTGTTTACATTCCATTTTCCTCAAGATATTTTTTTATTTCTCTTTTGATTTCTTCTTTGACTCATTGGTTATTCTGGAGTGTGTTGTTTATTTTCCATATATTTTGAATTTTCCAGCTTTCTTCTTATTATTGATTTCTACTTTCATACTATTCTGGCCAGAAAATATATTTGATATGATTTCAGTCTTCTTAAATTTGTTGAGATTTGTTTTGTGGCCAGCATATGCCCTATCCTGGAGAATGTTCTGTAAGTGTTTGAGAATAATGTGTACCTGCTGCTGCTGGAATATTCTATGTCTGTCTGTTAGGCTCATTTGGCCTCAAAGTCCATTATTTCCTTATTGACTTTCTGTCTGTATGATCTATCCATTGTTGAAAGTGGGATATTGAAGTTCCCTACTATTATGACATAGCTGTCTATTCCTGTTCTCAGATATATTAATAATTGTTTAATCTGTTTAGGAGCTTCAATAGTGGATCCACATATATTTATGATTGTTATATCCTCTTGATGAATTGCCCCTTTATTATTATATAATGACCTTCTTTGTCTCTTATTACAGTTTTTGACTCAAAGGCCATTTTGTCTGATTTAAGTATAGCTATCTCTGGTCTCTTTCCATTTCTGTGTGCATGGAATACTTTTCTCCATCCCTTCACTTTCAACCTAGGGTGTCCTTAAAGCTTAAGCGAGTCTCCGGGAAGCCTGGGTAGCTCAGTCTGTTAAGTTCTGACTCTTGGTTTCGGCTCATGTCTTGATCTCAGGGTGGTGATATCAAGCCCGCATCAGGCTCCATGTTCAGTGTGGAGTCTGCTGAAGATTCCTTCCCCTCCCTCTCCCTCCCTTTCTACCCATCCCTCCCCTCCCCTGCTCTCTCTCTTTCTCTCCCAGTGTCTCTCTCTCTCTCTCTCTCAAATAAATAAATAAAATCCAAAAAACCTTAAGTGAGTGTCTTGTTGGCAGCTTGTTAGTTAGGTCTTCTTTTTTTTTTTTTTTTTCCCATTCACCCACTCTATACCTTTTAATTGGAGAATGTAAATAATCCATATTTAGAGTAATTATTGATAGGTAAGGACTTACTAACACCATTTTATTCATCGTTTTCTGATTATTTTGTAGTTCCTTTACTACTTTCTTCCTCTCTTTCTTTGAGAATTGATGATCTTCTTGTAGTGGTATTCTTTGATTCTTTCCTCTTTATTATCTGTGTGCCTGTTACAGGTTTTTGCTTTGTGATTACCACGAGACTTGCGTAATACATCTCATAACAGTCTATTTTAACCTGATCACAACTTGACTTCAATTTCATAGATAAATCCTGCACATTTACTGTCTAGCCCACATTTTATGTTGTTGACGTCACGATTTATATGTTTTTACATTGTGTGTCCATAAACCAAATATTGTAACTATTGTTAGTTTTAACACTTTTGTCTTTTAACATATATGCTAGAGTCCAAAGTGCTTTATACACCACCATTGCACATTAGAGTATTTTGAATTTTACTACATATTTACCTTTACCAGCAAATTTTATATTTTAAAATGTTTTCATGGTACTAATTAGTGTCCTTTCATTTAAGCTTAAAGAACCCCTTTTAGTGTTTCTTGTAAGGCTAGTCTAAAGGTGATAAATTCTCTCAGCCTGTGTTTGCCTGAGAAAGTCTTCATTCCTCCATTTCTGAAGGACAACTTTGCCAGGGAAAGTATTCTGCTTGGCATTCTTATTTTCTTTTAAAGATTTATTTATTTATGATTTTAAAGAGGGACAGTATGTGTGTAAGCACAGGAGAGAGGGAGAGAGAATCTCAACCAGACTCCACACCAAGTGTGGAGTCCAATGCGGGGCTCGATCCCATGACCCTGAGATCATCACCTGAGCCGAAACCGAGAGTCGGACACTTACCTGACTGAGCCACCCAGACACCCCCTTTTTTTCTTTTAGCATTTTGACCGAATCATCCTACTCCCTTCCAGACAACAATATCACTGATAAGAAACCTGCTGATCACATTATCAGGATTCCTTTATAGGTGACTAGTTTTTTTTTCTCGTGCTGCTTTCAAAATGCTCTCTTCTTTGATTTTTGGGAGTCTGATTATAATGTGGCTCAGTGAAGATCTTTTTTGAATCGAAGCCGTCTGGGGATCTTTGAGCTTCATGTACCTAGATGGCCTCTCCCTCGATTTGGGAAGTTTTCAGCCACGGTCTCTTTAAATGAGATTCTGACCTTTTCTCTCTTCTCTTCCCATAACGCGAATATCATTTCTGTGGATCGTATCCCATAATTCACATAGGCTTTCTTCACTCTTTTTCACTCTTCTTTCTTTCTTTCTCCTCTAGCTGGATAATACCAAGAGCTCCGACTTAAAGTTTACCGATTCTTTCTTCTGCTTGATGGGACTGATGCTGAAACTCTTTATTGCCTTCTTCATTTCATGCGTGTGTTCTTCACCCTAGAATTTGTTTGATTCTTTTTTTATGATTCCAATCTCTTTGTTAAAGTTTTCATTTGGTCATACATTGCTTTCCTGAGTTGTCCATCTTTGTTTTCTTGAATTTTGCTGAGCTTTCTTAAAACGATTATTTTGAATTCTTTTTCAGATAACTCATGGATTTCCATTTCTTTGGGGTGAGTTATTGAGAAATTAGGATGTTCCTTTGGTGTCACGTTTCCTTGCTTTCTCATGTTTCTAGTCACTCTGCATTGATGCCTGCACATTTGAGGGACCAGTCACCTCTTCCAGCCTTTTGCAACCGGCATCAGTGAGAAAAAAACTTTCACCTGAAGGTGGTTGCAAGGGTTCCAGGTGGGTGAGATATGGCATCTCTGGTGCCGGGGACAGCACAGTGACACGGTCTCTAGTTGCTGTAAAGTTGTGTCAGCTGAGGTCAATCTTGGTGAATACTCAAGGGGTCTCTGGTGACCAAAAGTGCAGAGGTCCTATGGGTGGCAGTGATGGCTGAGGCTCTTTGGATACTCAGTGACAAAGGCTGCTGAGGTCCTTCTGTTCTCCTTTTTGTTCACTGGGGAAGCTCTAGCCAATGATCTCCCTCATGGTACCAGGTCTGGCACGCTGACAGAGTGGCCGCGGTGCTGGGGTCCCACAGCATGGGTGTACTTGCTGCAGAGGTGACGCCAGTGTCTGAGGTGCAGTCATCACAGGGACTCAGGCTCGTGGGGGAAAGCTGGGGTATGGGGGGGCACATCCGTGGCGTAGGCCCAGGGATGACACGGTGGGTGCAGCACTAACCCAGGCCTACGGTGCAGGGTGCAGCAGCAGCAGACCCTGGGGTTGGTGAGTCAGAGTCCCATCTCTGGCCCCAGGGGGCAGGATGCTGAGCAACAGCAGCTTGGCCCTGGTGACAGAGTCTTATCTGTAACTCAAGACCCAGGTGGTAGAGCACAAAGCAGCAGTAGCAGCGGCTCAGCCTGTGATGATGAGTCAAACCCTGACTCCGAACCCAGAGCACAGTTGCTGAACAGAGTCCTGGTGAGAGTCCACTAAAGCCACATGTCGAGACCCAAGGTGGGTCAAAGCCAAGTGATGGGTGCAGAGCAGTAGCAATGTGGCCCCAGTGATGGCAAGTGGAAACAGCACAGCTTTGAACTCAGGACACAGGGTACAGAGCACATAAATAGTTTCCTATTTGTTATCGTTCTTCAACTTATATTTTATACTCCTTGACATAACTTTGAGATCTTTTTTAAGATTTTATTTATTTGAGAGAGAGAGAGAGAGATCATGAACAGTGGGAAGGGGCAGAGGGAGAGAGAGAAGCAGACTCCCCTCTGAGCAGGGAGCCCTACGCAGGGCTCCACCCCAGGACCCTAGGATCACTACTTGAGCAGAAGGCAGACGCTTAATCTACTGAGCCACCCAGGCACCCCTCATGGAGATCTTTTTTATAATGTTAGTTTATTCCAACAGTTCCCAATTGATGGCCATTTTGATTGTTGTTGCTTTTCTATTAATATACACAATGCTGCAGGGAACATCCTCATTCATGTTTCCTTCAACAGATCTGCAAGAATTTCTTACAGCAGATACTGAGTGAAATTGCTAGGTCTTGGATATGCACATCCTAATTGACATTGCAAATTGTTCTCCTAAGAGGCTGTACCAAATTACTCTCATCAAGACTCCCACATCCTCTCCAGCTTTGCATATGAGTCACTTTGCAACATACCAAATTATATGAAAAATAGTATTCCATTAGTCTAATCATCTTCTCATTTGTATACTGGTTTTCAGATTTCAAGATCTTCCCTGAATGACTTTGTTCCCTTTGCTCATTTTTATACTCATTTATTCTTTTCTTATTGATATGTAAAACTTCTTTGAAGCAATAATTTATCTTATGCCGATGTTGCAAATATTTTGGGCTGTGCTCTTGCTTGTCTCTTTAATTTTGCTAATAATGTCTTTTATCTTACAGATGATTTTTTTAAGTATTACTGTGTTCTTTGTTTGATACAGATTTATCATGCTTTTCCTTGATGGTTTTATGAAGCTTACTTAAGAACGCTTTCCCTGTTCTAAAAATCAGACATACTTGTCTATATTTTCTTCTAATGCTTTTACATTTCTATTTTCTTTACATTTAGATGTTTACGTTTAGATGTTACACAAAATCTGGATGGAATTTATTTTTATAATTAGTTTAAGTAGAGATTTTGTTTCATTTCATTGCATTTTTGACAAATTGTTGGATAAATTTTTTTTTTAAAGATTTTATTTTATTTTATTTGACAGAGATAGAGACAGCCAGCGAGAGAGGGAACACAAGCAGGGGGAGTGGGAGAGGAAGAAGCAGGCTCATAGCGGAGGAGCCTGATGTGGGGCTCGATCCCATGACGCCGGGATCATGCCCTGAGCCGAAGGCAGACGCCTAACGACTGCGCCACCCAGGCGCCCCTGGATAAATTTTCTAACACAAAAGTTACTTTAGAAATTTTCATTGGGATTGCATTGAATATATAGATTTATTTGATGATGAATTAAATCTTTATAACAATGAATCTTATTCATAAAAAGATAAATTTATCAGTTATGCAGATATTCTTTAAGGTGGTTTGGTAAAATTTTTAATTATTTCTTTTTAGGATCCAAGATTTTGAGCGTTAATTGTAAGATGAATTCCTAAAGATTTGGTGGTTTTCATCTCTCTCTTTTTTCCTCTCTCTGTCTCTCTTCTACCTTCCCTCCTTCCACACACACACATATTTATAGTTTTAAATAGTGATGGGTATAAAATATTAGTAAGGTATTTTCAATGATGATTTCATATTCTGCCATGCTGCTGAATTCCAATATTAGTTTTAATACCTTGTCCTTTGATTTTCTTTTTTTTAGTTTAAACTCACTTAGCCGGGGCGCCTGGGTGGCACAGCGGTTAAGCGTCTGCCTTCGGCTCAGGGCGTGATCCCGGCGTTATGGGATCGAGCCCCGCATCAGGCTCCTCCGCTAGGAGCCTGCTTCTTCCTCTCCCACTCCCCCTGCTTGTGTTCTCTCTCTCGCTGGCTGTCTCTGTCTCTGTCGAATAAATAAAATTAAAAATCTTAAAAAATAAATAAATAAATAAATAAACTCACTTAGCCAACATATAGCACATCTTTAGTTTCAGATGTAGAGTTCAGTAATTCACCAGTTGCATATAACACCCAGTGTTCATCACAAGTGCCCTCCCTAGTGCCCATCACCCAGTTACACCATCTTCCCACCCATCTCCCCTCCGGCAACCCTCAGTTTGTTTCCCATAGTTAAGAGTCCCTCATGGTTTGTCTCCCCTTCTAATTTCTTTCCATTCAGTTTTCCTTGTCTTCCCCTATGATCCTCTGTGCTATTTCTTATATTCCACAGATGAGTGAAACCATATAATTGTCTCTCTCTGATTGATTTATTTCACTCAGCATAATCCCCTCCAGTTCCACCCATGTCGATTCAAATGGTAAGATTTCATCCTTTCTGATGGCTGAGTAACATCCCCCTGTCTATATACACCATAGCATCTTTACCCATTCCTCTGTTGATGGACATCTGGGCTCCTTCCACAGTTTGGCTTTTGTGGACATTGCTGCTACAAACATTGGGGTGCAGGTGCCCCTTCGGATCACTACATTTGTATTTTTGGGGTAAATCCCTAGTAGTGCAATTGCCGGGTCGTAGGTTTGTCCTTTGATTTGCAGGGATGTCTAAATAGTTGATTTTATCTTCACATAATGGCGTGGCATTTACTCTTCAAAATTCTTACTCTTACTGTGTGTGTGTGTGTGTGTGTGTACAGATAGTGGAATATATATGTATTATATTAATATGTATATTAGAATATATGTATTCCACTATTTGTTTCATCATTTCCCTTTTCATGAGTTATTTCTACTTTTGTTCTGCTTGATGCGACCTCACTGAATGGTAATAAAAATGGTTATACAAATTGATGTTTAAAATTTAAAAATATTGTCCCATCATCTTCTTGCATGAGTGTCACCTGTGTCCATGCAGATGCCGGTCTTATTCTTCCTTCTTTGTAGCTATCTGATGTTTTTCTCTAGATCCTTAGAGGGTTTGTCTTCACTTGAGTATTCTGGAATTTCTCAATGACGTGTCTTTTCATTGATTCTCCTTGGAACTCAGCACTTTCAATGTCAGTATCATTGTCTTTTTTCAGATATGTCAAATGTTCTCTTGCAAATGCTTTGAGAATTACTCCCCTCTCCAAATTCATCCTTTCTCTTGTCTCTTCCAGGAACTTAAATTTGATATATATGGAACTTCTGAAACTATCCTCCTTGTCTCTTCATTTTTCTTTCACTTTTTCTATCTCTTTGTGATTTTTGTACTTTACTCTTATGGAATTCCTTAGCTTAATTTTCCAGTTCTTTAAGTCAATATTCAGTAAGTATTTACTGAGCACCTAGCATGCACTAAGTACTGTCCTAGGTGTGAGGCTATAGCAGTGAACAAATAGATGTTACTACTTTCAAGAAGCCTACTTTCTATTGATAGGAGCTGAACAACTAAACAAACATATATCAAGTAGTGGAAAGTGCTATAAAGAAAAATAGTACAGGAAAAAAAAAGAGTATGATGAAGAATGGAATAGAAAAGATGGTCAAGGAAGGTCTCTCAGATGAGGTGACCTCTGCGAATACATCTAAAATTTCCTACAATTCTACACAATTATCTTTAAAAAGCTTCCCCAGGGGCACCTGGGTGGCTCAGTCGGTTGAGTGTCTGACTCTTGATTTCAGTGCAGGTCATGGTCTCAGGGTTCCGGGATTGAGTCCAGCATCAGGCTCCTTGCTCAGTGTGGAGTCTGCTCAAGATTCTCTTTCCCTCTCCCTCTGCCACTCCACCCACCCCCCCATGCTCTCTCTCTCTAAAATAAATAAATAAAATCTTTAAAAAAAGGTTTCCCAGGACAGGATGGCCTCTGTCAATCCTCAATGTTCTAGCCTGATGGATCTCTTGTCATGTATCTCGTTAGATTTGACTCTTGTCTATTATGCAGAATGAGCTGCCTGTTCTAATCATAAATTGTTCCAGCTTCCGGTTGGGAAGGCTGAGAAAGGCAGGGCTAGACTGGCCTGACCAGGGCACTACAAAGAAGCCAGGAGAGAAGAAAGGTGAGAGTCTGTCAAGCTGGGAGTTAAAGTGGGATCCTCTCCTGAGACAATAGAAGATGCTGCCATCAGAGGAAATAAGGGGGGAAAAATGCCAGACCACCAGAGTCCAAAATGGTGAGCAAAGTTAGAATGAAATGCAGCAGAGAGTAGATGCTTAAATGTCTGTAAAGTTTGGGAGCACTGGTGAAGAGGGCAAGCCCAAACATGGTGGTATTAACTTAAGAATACTGTTCAAATGCTTATAACATCCCTTAGCACTTGTGGCTTTCTTCTGTGGGCTAGTTGAGATGTGGTTAGTTGGGGGTGAGGGAAATGTTGCTTGGAAGCCTAGTATAATGGTAATAAGGCAGACACTATTTGATCTACAGCTCAATGTATAGAAAATATTTAGTAGAAGTCAGTGCTGTTCTAAACGGTAGTTAGAGGAGGAGAAGAAATCCCCTGGACTAGGATCTGGCAGAGGAGAGTCACACCTCAGATGGATGTTTGGGGTTAGAACCTTTAGCTCTGGATAAAAAGCCAAGCTTCTCTGAGACTTCAGTGGAAACACAGAGTATAGCACATATGAAGAGCAGAATGCATTATTCACTACAGGCTAGGCTATCCCTTGGCATCCATAAATCCACCAATCTCCGTGGCTTGACACAAGAGAAGGTTTGATTCTCATTCACACAAAGTCTGCTGGGAAGACGACTCTACAGGCATCTCTCCTCCATCAGGTAACTCAGGGATTCAGGCCGCCTTCATCTTCTAATGAGGTAAATTCAGCACGTGCCTTCTCCGGTTGCTGAGTTAGGGGAGAGCAGGCTGAATGTTCAGACGTAATACTTTCTAAGATCAGATCTGGAAATGGATTACAACTCTGCTGCCTATAGCCCATTGGCGAGAACCAGTCACACGGTCCACTCTAAATGGAAGGGAGGTTAAGAAACGTAGTCATCCCACATACTCGGGAAGAGAAAGATTAAATAGGATTCAGTGACCATGCAGCACTGTCTACCACAGAGAGATTCAATTACATCCTATAATAGGGAAAGTCTACAAGAACAGGTTTTCAATTACTCCACGCATTAAAAAATTAATAATGGGTTCTCTCTGTCCCAAGTGAAAGTTTCATTACACCAACTTCTCAAAAAAAGAAAAACTTGACCACCTGGACAGTTACACTCCGTTAGCACCTGGACTTCGGATGCCTTGGGAACGATTAAGGCGGAGAAGTCTCTCTCTCAAATGGATTTTTGTCAGTTCATTTGCAAAACACTTTGGGTCCCTTGGGAGACAGCAAAGATAAAAATCTCTTCATGACATTCCTCCTTCTAGGCACATTCTATGGCCTTTCCAGGGTCAGGAAAATGCATGGCCTGTCTAAAGTCATCAGCCAGGTCACTGTGTCAGAAACAGGATGAGAATCAGTATGTGGCTGCTTGTGCTTTTCCTATGCACACATGAGGTCAAGAGATCTTTCCATTAGACAATGGGCCCCTTGCAGGTATGCTTTGGATTGGGGCTCGGGGTGGCTAAAGAGGGTCAAGCAATTTGACTAAATCTCCTAACCCAGAATTCTTTTCTAAGCCAAATCAACAAAACAGATGTGGTTCTCCCATTAGCCTTTATTTGTTGTAATTACCCACTAATGTGCCTTTAAGGGATTTAGAGGCACATTAGCCTTGAGCCTTGCAACAAACCCAACAAGTCCTAGGTTGTTGTGCTCTCATGACACTAAAGACTCAAATTTCCAACCTGCATGTGTTTTAAAGATGGACTGATTAGAATTCAACTGAGCAGAACCCTATGGAAGATTCGTGCTCTATGAATTTAAAGAGATAGCCTGTATTTCCAGAATCCAATGTGTTTTAATCCTGGGAACTTCAGGAAGTGGTTTATATCGTGGAAAGAAAGATACACGTCCCAGAAATCCCAGAAATCTTACTCCTCCCTCTCTGACTTTTTAGCGAAGGGCCTTTCAAGAAACACCAAAGCTCTCAAAACCTCAAGTTTTCTCATCTGTACGATGGACTGATGAGGAAACAACTGAGTCAAAGGGTTGTTTTGACGATTGAGAGCGACGACAATTTAAAGTAACTGGCACCTGCTAGCTGCTCAAAAATATTAGTTTCTCTTCACCCACCCCTTATCCTATCTCTGACAAACTTTGTTGTAATGATTAGTGTGTGCAACTGGGATCGCTGCTCCTCACTTTCTCCCACTATCCAGCAGACGAACTCTGTGGAATACCAAACATCTGAATGAGAAGTAAAAATTTCATGAATAACTGCGTCCCCTCTCAGATGTGAATTGGGGCTAAATTATTTGACTCTTATGAACACATGCTCATGTGAAGAAAATGTTTATTTCTCTCTTTATTTCAGGACTTCTACTTCAAACACAAACGTACTATGTTGAAAGATTCATTTGTTAAGCTCCTACGCCTAAAACACCAGAGATTCCCAGAGAGTAGATCCTTTGGGATAATCCTCATGAGCTGCCTCGGGGCTCCTGGGTACATATGACCAGAGGAGTTAATGGTGCAGCAAATGCAGACTCCTACAGCATCCTAGGGAACTCAAGCAGCTGTGACTAATAGAGTTATACACAAGAGACACCAAAGCAATATCGTATTTAGAGGAAATCTTCAATTTGCCAGAATATTTAGAAATGGAATTTTCTCATTGATTTCGTTCCTGTTTAATTAAGAGCCAACTAGAAACACCCGATTTTTTGTTTTACCTTTGTCTTTGAAAGTCTTCCTAAAATGAAAATATTTCAAAGGATTTCTGAAGAGGGCTATTGCCTGGCTTTCCAGAGGACACTTTTTTCTTTCTTTCTTTCTTTTTTTTTTTTTTAGTTTTTAATTTAAATTCAATTTAGTTAACATAGAGTGTATTATTAGTTTCAGGGGCAGAGTTTAGTGATTGATCTGTTGCGTATTATTACTCCACACGACACCTTTTTCTAAGAGGAAAAAGGCAGCATAGAATAGACCAGCTACTTCCAGACCTGGAATCTACCCCTAGAATTTTCACTAGTCCAATCATGTGCCTTTAGGTACCTCTGTGGTCCTCAGTTTCTACTGAAATATATTCAATTATTTATAATGTGATGGTTGGGCATAAAAAAATAGAGCAAAATGAATGAATTTCTTTAAATGACGATTGAGGGTCTATAGGTCACATTAGCAATTATGATTCCTATTGTTATTATTATGACCCGTGAAAGTCACTCATATTAATAAGGATATAAAAGACGACCAAAGAGTAGCCACAGGGCTATTTGCTGCAGTATAACTCAGAAGCATAAAAAATTGCGATCAACCCAAACATTCTATATATCTGGAATATACAGGCTTGGGATCTTTCTATGTGTCTCCCCTCCCACATCTCCTTTATGGAAAATTTGACTTTGTTTTTTGGGGTTTTTTTTCCATGTAAAGTCACATATTGTGTTATAGGAACCCTACTATTCAAGTCACAATATATGAGACTTGGAGCTGAGCCATGAGAGACCAAGGTGAAGTTGTATAAGATGGTCGTTTTGGAGGCCATCTTTCTATCATGTAGGTTGTGTCAAGACTGCCCAGTACACGGGGCTCCTGGGTGGCTCGGTTGTTAAGCGGCTGCCTTCAGCTGAGGTCATGATCCCAGGGTCCTGAGATTGAGCCCCGCATCGGGCTCCCTGCTCGGTGGGAAGCCTGCTTCTCCCTCTCCCACTCCCCGTGCTTGTTTTCTCTCTCGCGCTGCCTATCTCTCTGTCAAATAAATAAATAAAATCTTTAAAAAAAAAAAAGACTGCCCAGTACACATGCTCCATACTAAATGATAAAAATAAATAAATAAATAATAACTAACTAACTAACTAAATAAATAAAACTAATCCAAACAGATTCTTTTTCTGAGAGCAGAAAGCAGCAGGGAACAATGAATCCCAGCAGGGGGAAAAAAAAAGACCCGATCACTAGAGGTCCATTGCACTGGCTTATAGCCTAAAGATGAGCCGTTGTTCCAATTTTTCTTGAAGTTTCATCCCCAGAATGTCTGAACAACTAGAAAGACAGCTTTCTTGATTCCTCCATATGCTAATCTTAGCTTTCATTCCTTAAGTAGCCTAGCTGTATGTCTTCTTTGCAAACTGAAAGTGGTAAGTATGAAAAAAAGATTATATGGAGGCCTGTAAGTATATTTAAGATACATTAGTGTAAAAGTAAGTACAGAACTCGATAACTTTTCAAAAAGTACATACGCACCGAAGGGGGTCAAGAAAGGCATACATCAAAGCGTTAATAATGTATATATCTGTGAAAACATTGCTATTTACTTTTATTTTCTCCTTTTTGCTTCTCTTTACTTTTTAGTTTTATAGCAAATAAAATAGGATGTTCTTAATAGAAGGAAGAAAGTGGGGTTTTTTTTCCTTTTCATTTTAAAAATAGTAAGTTCTGTTCTGTTCTGGGACAAGATGCCACAGACTCATTTTTCCCTGCTTCTCCCCTGTAAATATAACTAAATATCCTGGAACTGATGCATCTGAAAATTAAAAAAAAAAAAAACCAATTCCTAGACTCGGAATAAGAAGATGCACTGGCTAGAGACCTCACGCTTTCAAGATCAACATCACAGTGAGTCCCTTGTCCTTTCCTCTACGGTCCATATGTCACAGCCTGGGCCTCAGAGATCTGCAACCTGGAATTACCCTCAGGCATAGATAAATAGAAAAGCTTGCTCTCCCTGGACAAAGAACCAGGAAAGGGGCACCCCAGCAAGACCTAGTGGGGAGATCTACCCTAATCCATACCTGAGGCAGTGGCAGCCTCAATCATCAGCCACAGCAACCAAAACCCAATGTTTCCAGAATCACCCATCCATTTACACTGGGCAGCCCTACAGGAATTCAGTAAGAGCTGAGCAGAGCCACAATAATGAAGTCAACCAGAATAACATTGCAAGGACTCCGAAAACTAAATTTTCACTGAAACTATACCTCACAAAAATAGTCCAGGACCTAAATCTAACTAGGGGGGGCTGCTTATTAGAAGCCAAAATAAGATCAAAAGTCTCTAAGCATAGCATTCAAGATGTCCAGGATATCTCATATACTATTAGGTATCGATTTTACCTCCAAAAAATTAATTAATTAATTAATTAATTAGAAAATGATGGATGGTAACTAGACATGGTGGTGACCACTTTGTAGTGTATACAAATATCAGGTAACTGTGCTATATGCCTGAAATTTACATAATGTGATATACCATTTTATCTCGATTTTTTTAAATGTGCATATACAATCAAAATCACTCATCAAATGAAGAACCATGAGAAACACAAGTTGAGTGAGAAAAGACACTCATCTGACACCAACACTGAGATAAATCAGATAATGGGTTTCACTGAAAAGGATTTAAAAGTAACCATTGTAAAAATGGTTTCATAAACAATTATAAGTTCTCTTGAAATTTTTGAAAAAATAGAAAACCTTGGCAGGTAAGCTTTTTTTAAAAAAATTATTTATTTATTTGAGAGAGAGAGCGCGAGCATGAGCACAAGCACGGGGAGATGCAGAGGGAGAGAGAAAGGAAGAAGTAGACCCTCTGCTGAGTGGGAAGCCCAACACGGGGCTCAACCCCAAGCCCCTGGGATCATGACCCAAGCCTAAGGCAGATGCTTAACCAACTGAGCCACCCAGGCGCGCCAGCAAACAAGAAGAACCAAGTGGAAACTGCAAAATAAAATAACTGCAATAAAAAATTCACCGGATGAGCTCAGGGGTAAAGTGGGGATAACAGAATTAGTGAAGCTGAAGACAGATCAATAGAGTTTATTCTAAAAGAAGATAAACAAACAAAAAAACTTGTAATGAATAGATCTTTAGAACTTACAAGACAAAAATAAAAGTTAAAGAAAAACGTGCATCATTGAAGTGTCAGAACAAAAGGAAATAGCATAGGACCAAGAAGACATTCAAAGAAATAATGGCTGAAAACTTCCCCAATTTGGTGAAAGATTTAAAGGAACAGATCCAAGAAACGGAGCAAACCCAAATATCATAACTTCAAAGAGATTGCCACAAAAGACATCACAATTAAACTTCTGAAAACAAAAGATAAAAAAAATCTTAGTAACATTCAGAGAGAAATGGTATATTACCCATAGAGGGACACCAATTTGAACGAAAGCAGATTTCTCATTTGAAACCACGGAGGCCAGAAGGAAGTGACACAATATTTCTCAATTGCTAAAAGATACATGTCGTCAACTGTGATTTCTTCACCTGGCGACAACATGTTTTAGTAATGAAGGGGAAATAAAGACCTTCTCAAATGAAGGGAAACTAATTGAACTTGTCGGTAGCAGACCTACCCTTAAAAAATGACTAAAAAGAACACTCAAAATACGAAGAAATAATAGCAGAAGGAGGCTGGGAGGCTCGGACCTTCATAAGGGAAAAACGAACATCCAAATGAGTAAAGTTTAGGAGTAAATATAATGGACTATTCTTCACCTTCTGATATTCCTAAGTTACACGTTATGGTTAAAGCACAAATCGTAACACATCACCTTCTCATGTGGTGTTTAATGTATGCAAAGCAAATGCGAAAGATAATTATTTTTTCCAAATATTTTTAAAAGTGGGGAGAGTAAAGGGACCTAACTGGTTTCAAAACTTTAAGCAGTAAGTCATCAATACCAGTAGGCTGTGATAAAATAGATAGATAGATAGATAGATAGATAGATAGATAGATAGATGATAGATAGATGATAGATAGATAGATAGAGATACACACCTCAAAGAAAATTATATAAACAAAATACTCAAAACCATTATAAGTACATCAAAATATAATTCCAAAAAAATGTTCAAGTAGCCCACAATAAGACAAGAAAAAGGAAATAGAGAAACAGAGAACAAGCAGAAAATAAAAGAATAAAAATGGCAGACTTCTGTCCTAATACCAAAAATTACTTTACATGTAAATCATGAAAATACACCAATTAAAAAACAGTGATTGGCAGAGAGTATTTTAAAAATATGAACAACTAACTGTTGTCTGTAAGTAATGTCTATTAAAAATAAGTCTATGCATCAAAAAACAGCTTCAAATACATAAAACTAATAGATCTGAAAAGAGAAACAGACTGTTATAGTTGGAGACTTCGACACCCCACTCTCACCAGTGGATAGAACTACTAGACAGAACACCAACAAGGATACAGAATTCAATAATACCATCAACCAACAGGATCTAATTGACATTTACAGAACACTCCACCTAAGAGTAGCAGAATACAGATTAGTTTCAAGAGTCCCTGGAACATTCACCAAGATAGACCATATCATGATTTGTAAAACAAAGTTTAAAATGTAAGAGAATTGAAATCATATAGACTATATTCCTGACTATAATGGAAGTTAAACTAGATAAGTCAACAACAGAAGGACGACAGAAAAGCCTTTAAACACACGTAAATTAAACAATATACTTCTAAATAATCCATGGCTTAAAGAAAAATTCACAAAGGAAATTCTTTAAAGTACATAAAACTGAATAAAAATGAAAATACAACATATTAAAGTCTTGGAAACACATCTAAAACAATGCTGAGAGGGAAATATATAATCCTAATTGCTTATATTAGAAAAAAGGACAGTTCTCAAATCAAGAATCTAAGTTCCTATCTCAAGAAACTGGAAAAAAAAAGTGTAAAATAAACCCAAAGCAAGCAGAAGGAAGGAAATAGTAAAAATAGAGCAGAAATAAATGAAATTTTGGAAAGGAAACTAATAGAGAAAATTAAGGGAACAAAAAGCTGGTTCTTTGGGGAAAACCCAATTTCTAACAAGACAAAGATAAAAAGACAGAAGACACAAACCACCAATATCAGTAATGAAGCAGGGGAAACCACAACAGATCTTTCAACCATTAAAAGAATAATAAAGAATACCATGAACAATTTTATGATCATAAATTCAACAATTTAGAAGAAATAGACCAATTCCTCAAAAACCACAAGCTATCATAACTCAGCCCAGATTAAGTAGATAATTCGAATAGTCCTATAACACTAAAATGAATTGAACTTATAATTTCAAAGCTCCTGAAAAATAATTTCACTGGAGACTTTTACCAAACATTAAAAGAATTCACACCAATTTTAAAGAAAATTGAAGAGGAAAGAACACTTTGCAACTCATTTTATGAAGTCAGTATTACCCTGGTATCAAAACCAGACAAGATCAGGAAAGACACACAAAACAAAACAAAAACCTACAGATCAATATAGCTCATAAATTTGAATAAAATCCTCCACAAAATATTAGCAAATCAAATCCAGAAATGTATAAAAGGAATAGTATACTACCACCAAGAGGGATTACATATTAACAAGTTAAAGAAGAAAATTCACATGATCGTCAATTTATATAAAAAGAGCATTTGACATAATTCAACACCCAATTACGATAAAAACTTTCAATAAACTAGGAATGAAGGGGGATGTTGTCAACCGCATAAAGAGCATCTACAAAAATCCTGCAGCTACCATCATGCTTAATGGTTAAAGACTAAATGCTTTCCTCTCCAAGATGAGGAACAAGGCAAGGATACCTGCTCACCACCCTTACTCGCCATAGTAATGGAAGAGCTAGCTAGAGCAATAAGACAAGAAAAAGAAAAATATATATACAGATTGGAATGGAAAACATAAAACTCTTTATTTGCAGACGAGAAGATTGTCTACATGGAAACCCCCAAGAAATCCACAAAAAAACTTCTCAAACAAATAAATGAGTCCATTAAGGTCATAGGATACAAGATTAACACATAAAGGACTGTTCCATTTCTGTGTGCCAACAATGAACATGTTCAAACAAAATTAAAAGTGCAATACCATATGCAATTACTCCAAGAAAATTAAACACATACGTGTAACTCTAAAAAACATGTAAGGATCTGTATGCTTAAAATTACAAAATGTTCATTTTTTAAAAAATAAAAGACCTAAATAATTGGAGAGATATACCATGTTAATGGATTGGAAGATTCAATGTAATAAAGTTTTCGATTCTTCCTGAACTGACCTATAGGTGTGAAGCATTTCCTGTCAAAATCCTGGAAAAACGTTTTATATAAATGGGCAAGCTTGTTCTTAAACTTACATAGAAAGGAAGAGGCCCTAAAGTAATCCAAACAATTTTGAAAACAAAGAATAAAGGAGAAGGAATAATCACTCTCTGTGATATTAGGGTCTACTATATGCTATAATAACCAAGACAGTATAGTACTGGTGGACTGCTACATAGATCAGAACAGAAAAGAGGACCTAGAAACAGACCCACACAGATATGCCCATTTGATCTTTGACAAAGAAAAAAAAATAATTGAATAAAAGAAAGGCAGACTTTCAATAAATAAATAAATAAATAAAACTAGAACATTGGAAATCCATATAGGAAAAAAATAGACCTCAACCTAAATCTCATTCCTTATCCAAAAATGAATTCCAGGGTCTTCTGACTGGCTCAGTCGGTGGAGCATGTGACTCTTGATCTCAGTGTTGTGAGTTCAAGTCCCACATTGAGTGTAGAGATTACTTAGAAATAAAATCTTTTTTAAGAAATGAATTCAAAATCCATCATGGACTTAAATATAAATTGTAAAAATATAAAATTGGGGGGAAGAAAAGAACATTTTTAGGACCTAGGACTAGGGAAAGATTTTTTAGATTTGTTACCAAAAGCACAATCCAGAAAAAGAAAAATTTATAAATTGGACCACATCAAACCTTTAAAACCTTGCTCTGCGAGTGACCTTGTTAAGATGAAAAGACAAATTACAGAATGGAGAAAATATTTGCAAATCACATATCCAATAGAGGACTCATATCTAAAATATATTTAAAAGAACTCTCAAAGCGCAACATTCTAAAAAATCCAATTAGAAAACAGGCAAAAGACTTGCGTAGATTTCTTCACTGGAAAGGATACATACACTGCAAATAGGCCTATAAAAAGATGTTCAACATCATTAACCATTAGGGAAACTCAAATTAAAATCACAATGATATGTCGCTATGTACCTATTAAAATGGTAAAATTAAAAAGCAGTTACAACACCCAATGCTGGCAAGGATGAGGAAAAACTGAATTACTCATACATCGCTGGTGGGAATGTAAATGGCACAACCACTTTGGAAAATAGTTTGCAGTTTCTTTTAAAACTAAAAATGGGCTTACCATACAACCTGGCAGATGCACTCTTGGGCATTAATGGGGGGGGATTTATTTTTATGTAGAAACTCGTACAAAATTTAAAGCAGCTTTATTCATAAGAGCCAAAAAGTGGAGTGTCCTTCAGTGGGTGAATGGTTGCACAAACCGTGGTACCTAGAGGTCTTGGAATCCCATTCAGCAATAAAAAGGAACGGACTGTTGCTCCAAGCAATAAGCTGGTGAATTTCAAAGAAATTTATATATATGCAGTCTTCCAACTATTTCATTGGTCCCCCTCTCCCTGGTGGACATAAAAGAAAAAAGTGATAGGGACTGAACATGCCAAGCCTGAGTTTAAAGAAAGGTGGCCAGCGTCTTTGCAGATGACATGTGGGCATTGAGGAGCAAACAGGAGGGAAGGATGGGAAACCTGCATTGAGGAATGATCTGGAAGGAGCCGTGTAAGAAGGCAACAACCAGCTTTTAGTGCCTACATCATATAAAACACCAGACCACGTCCACCTGGGGGGAAAAAAGAAAAAAACTGGAAGGAGGAAGAAACTGAGAAAGAAAATCCTCAGGAGTCAGAGCTCAAGGGTCTGAGAAAGTCACAGAGGAAGAAGGAAAAGCAGGTCAAGCAGCCAGGTACCAGTCATAACAACTGTTACTATCTTACTGTGTGAGATACTCTCCTTTCAGTCAGAGACAGAAATAAGCATAAACTACTCTGGCCACCTGGATTATGTTACCATGTAATTGTTTGCCTAGAATTAAATGGTTTGAGGGACTAGGAGATCCCAGAACCTTGTTCCTTTGTACTCACTGTCTGAAATAAATTGTCCTGTTTGCCAATTTGCTTTTCCACAGAGAGAGGCTCCATCCTGTCTGAATTTTTTTCAAAAGTTTATTTCTGCATTTTAAAATTCATTTAAAGACTCTATTTAGCTGAGATGAGAGTAAAACCATTTAATGACTGAAGTTTGGAATCTAAGTAGATGAAATTATTTATGTAGATCTTTAGAAATACATGAGTGGCCTCCCTGGTTTCCTGTCGAGGGAAAGCTTATCGTTAAATATGCTTCCTACCGTTACCAAAACTGATGCAACACCCAGTTCAAATCTTCCACAGACCTTCATTTATATTTCCAAAAGCAGCAGCTCTTTTCTGCAAACAATGAACATACTTGTTATGGGTTTAAATTAGAATTCTTCATTTGGAATTTGTGAATATGGGGATATTCTGGGAAATGTCCAGAAAAAAATCCTGCCAAGGGTTCAGCAAACAGTTGCATAACCCTCTTTTTATCTGGGGTGTTGACCCAGCCATTCATTCCATGTTTGCTGTGGTGAGTTCAGCAAAGCTGGTTCCCAAGGCAACGGTAATCCCTGAACAGAGCCAGCTCCATTGGTGGTCAGTTACAACACGCTTTGTCCTGTCAGTGTCCTGCAACCTATTGAATGGAGAGACCGAAAACAAGCACCTTCAGTAAACATGACCTAATGAGGGCGGCGGCCTCCAACTAGCTGCAGTGAGCTGCCTGGAAGGCTCCGGAAGAACCCCATAAGGAGCCCAGACTCTGGCGGGGACAGAGGCGCCACCTCTCCCAGGAGTTCCTCTCGTAGAGAGTCTCTTAGTTAGGGGCTTGCATGGCATAAAACTACCCCATCCATCCCATCTCCAGGGCCAAGGAGTGATCTTTGGATTGACTGACCTTTTCGAACGACTTTGTCCAGCGATGAATTTGGGACTCTCAAAGGGAAACAGCTTATAGTTAGTTTCTTACCGAAGTCTATGAGGCGGAGGATGGGGAGGAGGCGAGCGAGAGCAGGGAGCACCCCCGCTGGACTCCAGCTGGGTGAGGGCAGGCACGTGCTGAGCAGGGACCGTGAGCATGTGACCCCTTCCTGCAGGGCCAGCAAGGGCAGAGGCAGCCTTCATTCTGCAGCGTGCTACCGGGCCCCTAGAACAGTGCGGTGTGGGAGGCCCTGGGACCCCATGCAAGGGTGTCTCTGAAAGTTCAGGACTCACTGGCCGTCGCAGACTTACTTGCATCGTTTCCGGGGCTCCCCTTCCATTCATATTTACTGAGCGAGTTGCACCCCACTGCGACGCTTTGACTGCTAATGTAATTCGCGCATGCGTCCAGATTGATAACAAGAGTCACGCGTGGAGCCCTTAGCCCAGACTTTGACTTGCATAACCGCTTAGTGCCTGATTTCTTTAAAATTCCTTTTGCCAAATCTCCCTCTCCAGACAGAGAGGAAAATCATTAATTTTATAAGGAGACCTATTAACAAGAAGAATTGATTTCAGTGTGAAAGCAGTTCTGACGGCGGCGCTCTGCTCAGGTCTGTTTACCTAAACCAGGGTGGACTGTGCGCATTTGTTACATTTAGAATCGCTTATAGCAGGGTGCCTCGTGGCTCAGTCGTTAAGCATCTGCCTTTGGCTCAGGGTGATCCCGGCGATTTGGGTTCGAGCCCCACATCAGGCTCCTCCCCTGGGAGCCTGCTTCTTCCTCTCCCAACCTCTGCTTGTGTTCCCTCTCTCGCTGGCTGTCTCTCTCTCTCTCTCTCTGTCAAATAAATAAATAAAATCTAAAAAAATCGCTTATAGTAGTGGTTCTCACCTGCCTGTGCTTCAGAACCATCTGGAAAACTTGGACGTACAGGTGCCAGGTCACATCACAGACGCATTCTGGTGGGGCGGGGACAGTCCAGATACGGGTATTTTTCATTAAGTGTTTCTGCTGTTTCTGATGCACGACTACATTTAAGAGCTAATAGTTGGTGTGATAAATCTGAGTCGCTCCTGGCTTTTCCGCTTCACCAGACGAAGATGGAGATCTACATTTTTTCCCCCATTAACTTTATTACCCTGACAAGGAATGGGAACTGTCTGTCCTGGAGGAAGAGGACCCACAGGGCTCCTCATTCAACACGTGTTTATTTGCCTCCTTGTTTGTTTTTTATGAATGGCATGAGGGTTTGTACTGATCAACTTTTTTAGTAAACCCAGTAAATGCGACCCTTCAGGAAGGGCCCAATACACATTTATCTGTTACTGTTGACTTCGGCCAACAGAGGAGAGAGGGAAGGAAGCGTACCTATTTGGGCTCTGGATTAAGAAGAAATACTGGTATTTATCAAGTCTTCTTACCCATACCAGGCACCATGCCAATGGTTTTTGCATATTATACTCCTTTAATCCTTACAATAACTTGGACCTCACTTACCTTCGGTGAGTTGTAATGCTAGACCCATTTTACAGGTGCGGATGTGGAGGCATGAAGAAGTCTAGCACTTTAAAGCCACACACCTAGTAAATGGCAGAACTGAGGTCAGAACCGGGATGAACAGTTCTGGAATCCTTTCTCAAGGGCTACCCTCTACCAGACCCAGTGACCTCAGGTTTGCCATGAAAACCCAGCCTTTTATGACTCTCCTGAGAACTTCCTTGTTCAACAATCTTGTCTTCCGTTTAACCCGGGTGAACGTATCATACCTATTGCTATAGAAGAATCCACGATAATCCGAATTCATTCACCCTCAGAAAAATAGGAAAAACCATTCTTCTTCTTCCATTTAATTGGTGTCTTAGGGGCGCCTGGGTGGCACAGTCGTTAAGCGTCTGCCTTCGGCTCAGGGCGTGATCCCAGCGTTATGGGATCGAGCCCAGCATCAGGCTCCTCCGCTAAGAGCCTGCTTCTTCCTCTCCCACTCCCCCTGCTTGTGTTCCCTCTCTCGCTGGCTGTCTCTATCTCTGTCGAATAAATAAATAAAATCTTAAAAAAAAAAATTGGCATCTTAGAGGACGATCTCAAAGTGTAGTCTTAGGTATAAGAATGGATGTGTGGATGGCAGTTGAGGATGGAAGAAGGTTAGGTCGCCCTGACCCTAACTCTTTATTCTGCATTGACTATTGTGCCTGGCTAACCTATAGGTTAGGTGGCAGCCTGGGTGAGGGCCAGGTTGTCTGCACGGCCTCCGAGCTGACTCTATAAAGCTATTCCAGGAGATCATTGGCAGCTCCAGCCCCATCCCCAACATGCACTGGGCCACATCTGCTTCCGTACCCATAAGTCACAACTCATTTCCACCATCGACAAGGAGCCACGCTCATTATTCTGCGATCGCTCTGTGATAAGTTGTATATTATTACTTATAATAAGCATATCACTGGCTAAAGGTTAGAATATCACTTCGTTGTGGTGGAATTTTCTTAAAAGATAAACAGGATGTAGAAACTTCTAGCATGCATGTCAACAACCACAGGAACGGCCACGATCAACCACGTGGGTGAGCTACCACCGCAGGGTGCCCATCACCATCCCTTCCGAGAAGCATTTGCGTGTTGGCCACAGCCAGCCCTCCCCACTGTTAAAAGTCACACCCCCTGTTCGCAAAGGAACCCTTAACAGTGATGCCTGGTTACACTTTCTCTCCAATCCAGACGTGCCAAAGAAAAAAGAACAGTGGCTTGCCACATTCGAGATGTTGCCAACCTCTGAAATGGTCCTTGAGATGGTCTTTGAGACCAGCTATGTGGGTCCCTGTGGCCTCACACAGTCCTGTAGATGAATGACCGCTGGCCGTCCCGTCCGCAGCCTGGTGGCACGCCGCAGTCTCCCTTGGGGCACTCCCCACTTCGGCACACCATTCCAAGAGCCTTGCTGTTGTTCATTACAACCCAGGGGAAGCCGAGAGAATGTCAAGCTCCTTGCTTCTCAGTATGGGTGCCCAGGCTCAGCCCTACTCAGGCCTGGGTAGCACCTTGGCTGGAGCCGGAGGCCCACCCTCATTGGCTGTATAAATTGACATGTGATTTGAATCAAAAATGGATACATGCATTGCAACTCCTTGCCTGGGCTTGCTTTGTATAGCACCCAGAACAGCGTCTGACTCATGTGGGCACCTAATAAGCACCATTCGATAACAATCTTTCTTGTCAAGCCTCAGAGCTTCAATTGTCATCATCAACAATGAAAGCACTTGGCTGTTCAGCTTCCTTCTGACCCAGAAACACACAGCCAGCTGAGATGACCTGCCAGGACTTCGTGGGCCCACTGCCCCCCTCGGACCTTCCTTGGGGAGTCCCCAGTGTCATTATAGGTTCACATTTGAGTTCTTTGGAAAATAGTTTTAAAGTAAGGGAGATTAAAGCAGAGTCCGGAATCATTCCGGAACTCATCCCCCTCCCCCCTCCCCTGCCCATCTTCATCCTGTGCAGGGTGGACCCAGGGGGTACGCCGAGCCACCAGCACTTCACTGTTCGCTGCAAAGGGCTTGATCCAATCACATGCCGAGGAAGAACTCCTGGGGAGATGAATGCCATTACAAATCTTGCCCTCGACATGAAACGCCAGTGATTGTTTATTAAATTGCTCTTCAAAGAGAAAACACTGGCAGGCAAATATCATTAAAATGGAAGCAAAGGAAAATGCTGTAACCTTCAACATGGCACTTTTCTCCATTAACCTCAGACCACTACGACGGGAGCAGCCAGTAGGAACTTCTGGCCCCGAGCCCCACCAATTACCTTCATCTCAGCCCAGGGGAGGGATAATACAAACCATCCGAGTTAAGTACTTCCAAATACTGCCATCAGAGAAAAAGACCCCAAAAGCCCTTAACCTAACTCCACTGTCTCAACTGCAGTTGAGGACAAATTGTATTATCCATGAGTCACATTAAAACATAAAAGACATACCCTCCAGTGAAAACCTTGCACAACTTCACCGAGCAAGCAGAATTAATCACAGGGAACAATTACCATTCCTGGTCTGAATATTTATGACATAACAGAAAGCTCATTTAAAACACTCAGTAGCTCGTAATTTTCAAAAGAGCCACAAGGAGAAGGAAAGGCATGCTAAGTTTATGATGGGAAGGAAAAAGAAAAAGTACAGCTTCTTTCCTAATCCTCCTTACCATGTGGTGTCCCCAACACATCTGTCCCCCCTCCCCTCGAATCTTCATACCTGTCGTCACCACCTTTGCTCATGGCCTGCCAGGCAGCACTGGGAAGATGGGACACGCCAAAGACCTCTGTTGCCAACGTTTCCCTTATCCATTCCAGGTGTTTCCACCGTCCTCCCACTTACCCACCCTCAGCAGCTGTGAAGTCGGTATTTGCATGTCGAAATGGAAATAACACCGGACTATGAATCATGGTTCTGGCTCTACCACAAACCTATGGGATCTTAGACATGACCCCCAAGTGCTGATCTATGAGGGTTTGGGCTGGAAAAGTCTAAGTTTCCTTTTGCTTCCATCAAGATATGAATTCTGTGATTCAAGCAATTCATGGATGGATGGATGGATTCATTCACTCATTCGTTTGTCCATTCTTTGAACAAGCTTGTATTGAGTGGTGAGCGTATGCCAGGCACTGTCCCAGGTGCCAAGGCTAAAGGAGTGGACAGGAGAAATGACCCTCCTGCCTCCAGCAGCTTACGCTCCAGTGGGGGAAAGTAGACAATAGCCCAGTAAACAAGTACAACAGATAACGTAATTTGATGTCATAAATTCTGTAAGAAGAATAAAAGGGTATATCCGAGAGGTGAGGTTATGGCGATGTCAGGTAGCACAGCCAGGGGCCTGAATGAAGTGAGGGAGTGAAGCCACAGGAATTTCTAGGCGATTATTCATTCAAAGGGGGTCCTGGAGAGCCTTCAAGTTATTGTCAGCATTTCAGAATGCTCAACAGAAACTGCACTCTGGCTGTGTAAGTTCACGGAAACGGTCCTCAGCTTTGGCCTAGAAATATAACCATTCGATACGGTATTACTTGCTCTCTCACTCTTCCAACCCGCCAGACTAGTGGTCCTGATGGACTCCATCTGATCAAAATTTGGAAAAAAGGAATTATCATTTAAGAAATGATTGGGTGTCTGTGAGTGGTAAATATTTGAAATGAAATATTTGAGGACCATAAGACTAAATCACTTCCACCTCCAGAATGGATCTTGTAAGTGTTCCTATTATCCAAAAGAGAAATAACGCTTTTGCTTTAAACATAGCTCATTCTCAACCATGCAGCAACCCCCCCCGCCCTCCTCTCCTCCCCGCTCCCCCTGCCACCAAAGATTATTTTACTGCTACTTACTATGATTCCACTAGAGGCTGCAGAGATTGTGGGACCGGAGAAATAACACTCAGTGAGATTTTAGTCTCAAAAGCTACTCTTTTGAAGGGCCGTGCTAGGAAAAGACGCTGAAACTGTTAGCTTAAATTAAATCTAGGAGAAACGTTGGATTTCAGTTACTCGCTCTCTTCGTGTTTCCCATCTTTTCAGGTACCCAAAAATTCATACAGTAACTTTCTCAAGAAACATTGTGTTGGGGAGCCTGCGTGGCTCAGTCGGTTAAGTGACCGACTCTTGGTTTCAGCTCAGGTCAGGATCTCAGGGTCGTGGGATCCAACCCCATGCTGGGCTCCACGCTCAGTGTGGTGTCTGCTTGAGATGATCTCTCTCCCTCTCCCTCGGCCCCTTCCGCTCATGCTCTCTCTCTCTGTCAAATAAATAAAATCTTTTAAAAAAAGCATCTCTGCCAGATGACAGAAATACAAAATGGATACCATGCCACGTCTGCCCTCAAGGTGGCTATAGTCTAGTGGCCCTAAGAATATATCGGATAATTCAGATGTAATACATACTTGAAATATAGGTTAGATCTTACATTGTACTCATCAGGATTTATGCTGCAGTAATGAACAATTCCAAATTTGGGATGGCTTGAAAGTACCAAAGTTTCTCTCTCATTCCTGCCACATGTCCATTGACAGTTAGCAGGAACCTGGGAGTAGGGAACCTATTCTTCATAAACTTTCAGGTACCCAAGCGGATAAGACAGTCACCATCTTGAATATTACTGGTTACCGTGCCAGAGAGAAAAGAAAGCCCTGGAGAATGTCAAACTGGAGGCTAAATCATTTCATATCATTTTTAATTTTATTATTAAGGTCTAACTGACATGGAACATTATATTCATTTCAGACATACAACATAGCGACCCAATATTTGTATGTATTGTGAAATCATAGGAGACTAAATCTCCCTAAATGATAGGAGACCAAAACCTGCCGCCTATTGTTTTCGATCTTATCTCGGTGGCCAGACTAGTCTCACGGCCCCGCCCACTCACAAGGGAGCAGGAAGTGGAATCCTACCACGTGCCCAGAAGGGGAGAGACCTGGAAATAGTTCATGAACAGCAATAATGATTATTATAGCTATAAAAGAGCCAAAAGACATGGTCTCTGGCCTCAAGAAGCTTGCCTGCTAAAACAAAATTTGTTTCATCCACAAAGAAACTAGAAGTTCTGCCTTCTTCTTAAAGGACAAGTTTAACAATGCCTTGGGGAAGTATAATTATTTAGTTATTTACATCATCATGTTGAAACCTCCTGTTTAATTGGAAAGTATGCCCTCAACTTGCCCTCCACTTCTTCATGGAGTGTTTCCAGATAATGGAGGAGGGGTTACAGAAGTATAAAGGTTCCTCTCCCCTAGTAACGCGCAATCCAAGGAAACAAGAAAGCCAGATCTTTGGATTCATTTAAACCCTCTGCAAACAAGCAGTTTTGTAAGAACTCAGTCTCCAATCTCCTTAACCTCATCCGAAGGAAGTGAGACCCTTTCCCCATGACCAAGTGGACAGTCTCCCAAGGGTCAGGAGCAGAGCTGGGAACACCAAAAGGATTCTAATTTTTCAGAAGCCCCAAAAGAGAACTGGCATTTATACCAAAGCAATTCAACAGCAATTTTGGCATTTGTAATTGGCTCATAGAGCCAGCAACCCAGCCAGAATGTTTTTCTAATGCGCTGAGACAGATTTAACTAGAAGGTGTTGCCAAAAACAGTCCACCCCACAAGAGAAATCTCATACATGTAAATCGTTGCTGGGCTAATGCTTGAGGAGCTCTCCGTTTTGACTAGATATTATCAATTTGATTAGATAATTGTTTGGTTAACCAGACGATGGTCATTCTACATCCATGGTGAGAGGGAGGCTGTTATTCCAATCACTACTGACCAGCCGTTCTCCTGACTTCCCAGTCTAACAGGACTTAGAATTGCTGAATTTCTTATTTACAATCCAATAAGAAATGAAAGAAAACTTCGCTTTGGGAGGGTTAAAAACACTTTGATTTCTAAGTGACATCAGGGTGAACTCTCTCTGCATGTAATTCCCAAACCACCATCACTATGATTAATAAATACAGTAGCAATTCTCATGACACCCAGCGAAAAAGTGTCTTTTTATGCCGTCATCTATCCGCTAGCCAGTAATACCCCATCTCTATGCATAGGTTGCTTCAAAAGCCTACTGCCCCCTCCCACTCTCCTTTCACACTTCAACACGTGAAGCTCTTCTCACCAATGACTTCCTACTCGCCAAGTCCAACAGCTTTCTCTCCGGCTTGAAATTCTGCAGCACTGCATATCAGGGGATTATCCCATGGCTAAACCAATACATTTCACAAGCACTTACCCTGAAGCCCAGGTCCACTCTTAGGAATAGTGGGATTTGGACTCTCCAACATCTGAGTGCCCTCATCAGAAAATAGGGACAATGTCATGGGTTTCTTATGAAGATTAAACAGAATAATACATGGAAATTGCCCAACAGTGTCTGGCACATGGCAAGTCCTCACTATTTGGTCACCGATGTTATCCTTAACGGTGGTAATGGTGGCGATCGTTGCTTCCTTCCTTCCTTCCTTCCTTCCTTCCTTCCTTCCTTCCTTCCTTCCTTCCTTCTTCCTTTGGTTTCTGGGGTATGTTATTTCCTGGTATTCATTTTAAATCTTTGCTTATATTCTCGCTCAATGCACCAAACCTTCAAATCCTCTTCTCCTGTGTTCCCCACGGGCATGAAACAGTTCAAGCCCACGCTGTTGTTCACTGGACTATCACAGCAGCCTTTTGGGGAATACCCCTGCCGGAATTCTTCACCCGCTCCAGCCCATTCTCCCTAGTCACATAATTCAGGAACATAACACCCTGAAAATTTCCAAATGTGTTGTCCCTCTCCCGATCCAAGCCTTTTAAGGGCTTCCTGAAACAGAAGTGAAGGTAATGACCTTTATGATGCCTGTCCTTGGAAGCACAACTTCGCCATTCTCTTCAATTGTTATGGCCTTAGTTTTATCTAGGATGTACCGAGGTATTCCGCCTGGATTTGGTCCAAATTTTACTACATTTCGCAAAAGTTTCTAAGTAGTTTGTGGATTTGGTTGCCGAAAGATCTTAAATTCCATTTAAGATGAAGTTATCCAATTTTTGGCTTATTAGTTAGGAAGCCTTTACTTGCAAGTAACATCGGTTCAACTGGTTTAAACTAGAAAGGGATCATATCGTGCCCTATCCCAAGAAGTCTGAAAGTTAAGTGGCTTCAAGGTTGATTAATCGAGTAGCTCAACGATGTCATCAGGGACCTGAATTCTTGGCATGTTTCGATTCCACTATCTTGGGGAGGCCAGCTTGATCCCTGTGGTTGCAACCAGACATAACCAAACACGGCACTACCCGGTAGACAGTATCTAGTCACAAGCACCCATGAGCTAAGTACTATTATCTCTATATTATAGATAAGAAAACTTATAGATAAGACAGTTTATATGTAAGGTTCAGAAAAGTCAAGTGACTTGCCCCAGGTCACACAGCTATTAGCAGTAGAAACATAGTCTGAACTCTGGTTTATCTAACTCCAAAGTCTATGCTCACAGGTACCTGGTTTTACTTCTAACAAGCACAGGAGCAAATGACTTTTTCCTGAATGTTCGAGAGTAGAATTTACAAGGCTATTATCTTACTCACATTCTGGAAGTTTACTGGTCACTAGTTAATTTCCTAAAAGGAAAGAATATTTAGAAATATTGATCGTTAGAAACTTGGACTTCTATTATCAACCATGACCAGCCATAGTCTCAATTCCCAACAAACACTGGTAACATACATGTAAATTCCTTTAATCCTTAATTTCTCATCAGAACACAAATGCAGTCAATGATTTCACATAATAATGTTTGCAATTGGGGGCGCCTGGGTGGTGCAGTCGTTAAGCGGCTGCCTTCGGCTCAGGGACGTGATCCCGGCGTTCTGGGATCGAGCCCCACATCGGGCTCCTCCGCTGGGAGCCTGCGTCTCCCTCTCCTCTCCCACACCCCCTGCCTGTGTTCCCTCTCTCGCTGGCTGTCTCTCTCTGTCAAATAAATAAATAAGATCTTTAAAAAAAATAATGTTTGCAATTGGTTTTTACGTGTGTGTGATATGAAAACAGTTGTATGCACACTACATATACATACATGTATGCGTGTATAGTATTTTTGTGTGTTGGGGGGATTGATGAGCCAATGAATGCCCAGAAAAGTTAAGAATCCGGTTAGCACTTACACAGCTAGGAAGATAATGAGGGAAATTAGGAGCCACCAGGACAACTTCCTGATATGGTGTCCTTATGGTGTTCTTTCCTTAAGGACCTATAAACTAACAAATTACTTTCATTCAAAGTAAAGGAAATCGGGGCGCCTAGGTGGCTCAGTGGATTAAGCATCTGACTCTTGATCTCAGCTCAGGTCTTGATCTTAGGGTTGTGAGTTCAAGCCCCATATCAGGCTCCATGCTGGACCTGGAGCCTTCTTAAAAAACAAAAGAACAAACAAACGACAACAACAACAAAGTAAAGGGAATGATAGCAGAATGGCCTCAAGGTGATTCTAAGTAACACAGAGGCACTGCCCTATCAGACAGAGGAGCTCGCTGCAGGCAGCACGTGTCACACCAGCCTCCTTGCTCAAAGCGGTGTGGTGGGAGGACTTGCACATCCGTTCCTTTCATCCTTTTCCAGACGTCTATGGACCGCGCTCACCCCCCATAGCTCTATCCAAGTGGGCACCAAAAATACGTGGTAAGGCTGGGGCGCCTGGGTGGCACAGCGGTTGAGCGTCTGCCTTCGGCTCAGGGCGTGATCCCAGTGTTATGGGATCGAGCCCCACATCAGGCTCCTCCGCTATGAGCCTGCTTCTTCCTCTCCCACTCCCCCTGCTTGTGTTCCCTCTCTCGCTGGCTGTCTCTATCTCTGTTGAATAAATAAATAAAATCTTTAAAAAAAAATACGTGGTAAGGGAGCAAGCACACCCCTCCCTGAGCACTGGAAAACAGAGGGAATTTGAGGTATATATTTAAAGGATCTAGCTTCCCAGAGAATCACAAAATGAGCGAAATTATTGACCCCACCTCCAAACCCAGCCACACACATCCTGCCGTACACATTCACATCCCACCAGCCTGATCACTTGACCAAGGGCTTGGATGGCAAACTGTGGACTATAAATAACCTAGATCGAATCACAAGGGCGGGTGACAGAGTCCATCAGGTTCCTTCAAATGTGACTCCTCGGGAATGATGGAACACCCTGGTCCCCAACTTACTGAATCTCGCGGTTCTGTCTCTGCACCAAAATGACTTTGATAAACCACAGAGCCCCCATTTCTAGCATTTCCTCTTTTTCTGCACCTGGACACTCAAGGCAGCCGGCCGGACCACGTTAACCGATCACAGCCCGAGCCGTGGCCGGGCACCGCGCTCGCAGTCCGCTGAGCGCCCGGATTTTCGTATCTAAGCTCTCGGGGCAGCTTTGCTGTGCTCACATTGGAGTTGGGTGGCATTTCCCCAAATGGAACGGTGGTTGGGCAAAGGCCTTCCAATGACCTCGCTGTGACACGAGCTTATGAATACGGGGGTCTGTTGCTACTTCCCCCCTTAATTCTCTCTGGGTTAAGGACCGCGGGTGCCGCTAGGGTGCGCAGCCCAGCCCCACCGCGTTATTTCCCTTGGCTGAGCCCAGCACACTAACGCCGTGTTTGCTTTCTCTACGGTTTCTGTCACGGATGCCGCGTGCATCACCCCAGGACTGTGCTGGCACGGCACTCAGACACCAGCCGCGGGGAGCAGGAGGGGGACAGGAAGCAGATGGGCACCCCTGCACTCCACCTCTGCACCAGGCAAGCCCCAGGGATCCTTGGAGGGCTCCCGCAGGATGTCCACAGGACCCTGCTCGGAATGCGCAGTGGGCAGGCGGGTTTTAGCAGCAGAGGCCAGTCGTGGCTCTTTGCCACGATCTGTTTTACCTCTTTCCTGTCTATGACGTGGCCGGGGCAGCTGGCCTGCCTGGCATCAGGTTTCACTGGAGGGAACCTGGGCTGCCCGCAGCCCCAGAGCTGAAGACAGCACAGCTTTCTTTGGGGGTCCTGGGAAGGATCCTACATGGGGAACTGGGGAAGTAGTCTCCTTTGTAGTCACCCTGCCCCCTTTCCCACCTCCCTCTCCCCAAGTTCCTCTGTTTTGACCTGGAGCACCAGAACCTCAGATCCCACCCGAAAGGATTCATGCCTTAAAATATGGGAGAGGACACCCAGGTGGCTCAGTCGGTTAAGCGTCTGACTCTTGATTTCGGCTCAGGGCATGATCTCAGGGTCGTGGGATCGAACCCCTCGCGGGCTCCACACTCAGTGCAAAGTCTGCCTCTCTCCCTCTCCCTCTGCCCCTCCCTCCTCAAATAAACAAATATCTTTAAAAATATATATGGAAGAGAAGAAGTACTGAACAGCAGTAGCTTCTGCTTCCTGGCTCCTTCACACAATGGAGTCATTTCTCTACATCTGAAACAGGGTGGCTTGTGGCAAGAACGGTTAATGAGTTTCCTCTCATGTGCTAACTGCACTCAGTTGGTAGTGACCTTTGGAGCACTGTGTTAAGAAAGCTTCTGAGGCTGAATTCAATCAGCAGGAAGGAGTACATTTTTCACTACTTTCATTCATGGGTAAGAGATGGGGAGAAACGGGAAGTTGTAACAAGGGTTCGTGTAATTGCCATCTTCTGCAAAGGAGACAGAGCGCTCACTTGGGGGTTAAAGCGTCAAGCGTTAGAAGCCCAGCTTTACGGCTTACTGGCTGTGTGACCTTGGGCAAGCTACTTAACCTCTCTGAGTCTCAGAAAACTTATGATTAAATAGGAAACATACTTGAAATTATTGTGAAGGAGATCGATTTCACACCCATAGAGTGTCAAGACCCCAGCTCTACGAGGCAGAGGCCAATCCACAGGCCTGAAGCGAGATGGCTATGAGACCATGGCTGTGTCGTGGCCGTGATGTGGAGGGATGCCAGGGCACCCACCAGAGCCATGTCCTCACAGGAGGGCGGTCTACAGGGAGGTGGGTTGGATGCAGAGGGCAGACAGAAAGGCTGGGGACAAAGGCAACCAGCACAGTTCTGTGTGGCTGGTGAGGGGGCTGAGCGCAGGTGTTTGCCAGCTAGAGCGGACGGCTGCGGCGGATTTTTCAAAAGCCTCCAGGAGAACGCCAAGAGCACTTAGAAGACTCGATCGCACAGACCTAAGGATCTGGCATCAGCAAGCAGAGGCAGCAGACCTGAAATATTCCCTTTCTACCCGCCCCCCTTTCCCTGCCCCTTCACACAGCCAGTTCCTCCACAGTCAGGGGCCCGCTAGGTTTCCGAGACAGGGACAGACCCCTGGCACCAAGGGGAAGGAAATGCGAGGAGCGACGCCGTCACTGTGCTGCCTTTGAACTCCATGGAGGTGACAGTCTGGTCCCCTCCCTCCGACTCTTCCAGGGAGTCCACCTGCTAAGGGACTCTGTCCAGAGGCGCCGTCTTCCCTCTCGTGGGTGGAGGCAAGCCTGACACAGAAGGTCCCGAGCACGGCTGGGGAGCTGAGGGGCTACAGAGACAGCTGGAAGTGAGGCAGCCCGGGGATCTGGGCAGAGCCCAGAGCAGGGTTTCAGGGAAATGGAGCCCACCCCTGCCTTTGCTTCAGAAAACACCCAGAGCAGGGGCGCCTGCTTAATGACTCAGTCACTAAGCATCTGCCTTGGGCTCGGGTCATGATCCCGGAGTCCCTGGCTTGAGCTCTGAATCCGGCTCTCTGCTAAGGTGGGGAGTCTGCTTCTCACTCTCCCTCTGCCGCTCCCTCTCACTCTGTCTCTCAAATAAATGAATAAAAATCTTAAAAAAAGAAAAAAAAAGAAAGAAAGAAAGAAAAGAAAGAAAGGGGGGGGAGAGAGAGAGGAAGGGAAGAAGGAAGAAAGAAAGAAAACACCCAGGACATCGCAGATGCAGGAGCAAAACCTAGCATTGCAAGGATTTGCCGCCCCTCTTGGATGCCACTCTCTTGACTCAGAAGCAAACGTCTTGTTTGGGGGACTCGGAGATTTGGCAATTGAGAAAAAGACACATCACACACAATGACAAAAATCACCACTTTGTGCTTCTCTGAGATCCTGTAAACCAGGGGAAGTGCCTGTGTGATTAGCAGAAAGGAGGAACCGTGGAATGGTTTCAAACGAACGTAGTTGTATCCCTTGCAAGAAGGTACTAAAACGTGTATCGTGTCCTTACATATGTCTTATTTATTGGTACTTCTTGTGGAAGCAAATATTCTGTGCATCAGAGAGAGAGAGAAGGAGGGAAGAAAAGGGGCGGGAGGGAGGGAAGGAAGGACGCAAGGGTTTACGATAGCTGAGGAGTGAAACATCAATTCGTGTAACGATTAGTCAGTAAAATCCACCCAATATATTCGAATATAGTAAAGCAGCAAACTGCATGATGCAAAACACAAAGAAAACGTGAGTAGCTGATGGTCGGGGGCAGGCTCTGCAGAGAGAGGAGACCTCTCCTGTCCTGTGGCTCTGAAGGGACATCCTAATCTGAGCATGACTGACCCCCAGAGGGTGGGCAGCCCGATTTGCGGGGTGTGGACGAGCCTCCAGAGGGGCACACAAATGTAGTGTGTTCGTGTATTTTTCTGGAGAGAAGGCTTCGATCTTTTCTTCGATCCCAAACAGATTTAATGAAGGAGGAAATGAATTCTAAAAATAAAGGGAACTGTGTGGGACTGGGGAGAAGGAGGAGGAAATCCTGCAAGAACAAAGCAGGCTGTTGGGAAGAATATTAGGAGCAGGGCGGACGGGAGGTGGGATGGGAGGTGAGAACAGACAGTAAGAGTGAAGAATAGTATCACATATTCTGCAGAATTCGGACTTGAGTATTCTAAGCAATGGGAAGTGAGAGGACGAAATCCGCGGTCGGGATGCTTGATCTAATCAGAGTGAGCAAGATGGATAGACGCGCAAGAGAGAAGGAAGTAAAGAAATGCAACCAAATAGAGCGTCTCGGTTGTAAAAGTTTGTTTCTCTAAAGTTACGGGGTAGTGGCATCTTGTCGCTGCTGTTACTGAAACCCACAGCTGTGCGCTGGGGAAGGAGACGCCCATCCGGTGGGAGCCCTTGACTTCACTGAGCGCCCAGATGGTGCTGGGCATGGGCACCGCTGGTTAAACTGTCGTCTCCAGCTCCTAACCCTCCCGTCCTCTGCTCTGTGGCGCCAGAGCCATCTGCTCTGTGTCAGGTTCCACCACGAGGGGACTCAGGCAGGACACTGCAGGGCTGGGGGGCAGGAGGGACTCATACCTTCCTGCCTGTCTCCTGCTCTTGGGACACCACTTCACCCCTGCACGGGCAGTTCCTTCCCGCACCAGCCGGTGAACCCCGCTGACAGTCTTTCCAACACTTGCAGAACCAGCTCCATCATACCCCAGCCCCAGAGACACCAGCATGGGCTGGAGGATGCCCCCTCCCCAGCAGTCTGGGTCTCAGCCCCTCGGATCCCTCCTCCACACTCACAGATGCTAGCTCCGCAAGGCCCACCGTTAAACTTCGGTGTTTTTGTAATTTTAATCCTTCTTTTTGGTGCCCTAATCCTAGAGGTGGGAGCTGCACCCTACAATCACTCTCTCTGGGCCCTGAACTCCGAGGCACCTGAGAATTTTGGTAGAAAAGCACTCAAGTGCTCTGCATTGCAGAGGGAGAAGAGAACGCTTCCAGAACAATCCAGGAGAAGCTGCAGACGCAGCAGACAGGCAGCCTAGAGAAGACCCAGGAGCAAGGGCACAGAAAAGGGCTTTAAGAACAGTTCTGCCTGCCATTCGCTCCACCTCCTTTCCTTCCAAGCCTCCAGCCAAGTGTCCCGCCTCCACAGGAGTGTGAGGAGACTGCGGAGCAGGGCTAGTCCTAAGGATCTTTTGAGAAGCTTCAAGGCTCTCACGATGCCAAGTATCGTTAATTTTTATACTTCTAGGGACTGCTCATCATCTTCCTCCTCGCTGTGGAGAAAAAGCTAAGTGAGTCTTTGAGGAGCAAGTGAGTCTTTGCGGGCTGCCAAGTCTGCAAAACAACAGCTACCCCAAATTCCTAGAAGTCCTATCACTTTTCTGCTAATGAAAAAGAATCGGTTTCTTAATCTTACTCTGATTATCGTGTTCACTCCGAGGCAGAGAAGAAGATGGCATTGCTAATGAGTTCCTCCTCTGTATTGGGTCACATTGAAAGAGAATTTTTATTTCTTTCTGTCAAAGATGAAAGATTGTTTTTGAAAAAAAAAAAAAAGCACTTGAAAAAAAATCCCTCCTAAGGATATTACAGCTCCCAAAAATCTCTTCCAACTTCTTAGAGCGTCAATTTTACTATGCAAGGAGACCGTTTATTAGCTTGATTTCTTCTTATGTTCCGTTTCGGCTTTAATGAGCAACGTCTTTGGGTTCGTTTAGACTCTCCCTACCTTATTATCATCTAGCTGTGTGTCAGGAAGTCCAGGATAGTGGCTTTTGATGAACCGCGCTTCAAGGCAAAACCACAGAGGAGGGGGAGATGGACCGTGGATGATTTGGGGCTTTGAAGGGGCGCAGCCTGCCTGGGGGGCAAGCTTATTAGTGACTTAGCTCCTGCTCCCCACCCTCACACTTGTCTTTATGAAGTCATTACTGGCCCCCTGGTACACTCCTCCTGGGCAAGGCGGGAGAAGTTGATGGGGATCAAAGCCCACAGTAACAGCAACAACAACTTTAAGAGGTAGTTTGTTCAATCAAATTAAAAAATGAAGCTCTTTCTTTTTAGCTTCTGCGCCCCTGGAAGTGCATGTCCATTTCTACTGAGTCGGTAAAGAAATCTGTTGCAAACAGACCAGCTGAGGCTCTGTGAAGCTGAATCAGGCTCCTAACTGTTGTGCGTTAAGAGGCTGTAGACGTTATTATTAGATGCCAGGCATTACCATCCACATTACACAGATGCGGAAATTGTGGTCGAGGGTAGAAGAGATGAAACTTCCCAAGGGTTCTTAGCTACCAAAGTGTGGAGCCAGCATTTAACCCACATCTGTTAGATTCTGCGGCTCAGGTCCTCACCCGCAATGGTGTACAAGAGATCTGGTCCTGCTTGTATAATCACGTCGCCAGTGACGTGCTGGGCCCTCTTCGATCTCATGCGTCACTTGGAAAGCAGAAAACCTGGGAAGGCGAACTCTGATGCGGGGTGTTGGAAACCACTGGAGAAACTGAGTTCACAGAGCAGTGTGCTGGGCCACGGGGAGGGCACTGCCGAAGCGTCGTCACGGGCTCTGGGCTCTGCTTGTCCTCACCGCGGAGTGCTGCCTGGGCTAGAGATGGCGCCATCTTGACACCAGATGGACAAAGTGGATTTTTTTTTTTTAATGATAAAATCTAGCTGGTGAAAATGAGAGGTAAAGATATCCACTTCACAACTCCATACTGAGCATTGGCTACACGCCAGGGAATATGTGAGGCTACACCAGCCTTTGCCTTCATGTCACCTGGGCCCCTCGCACACAGGTGGGGGAAGTGGTGGACTTGGTAAAGCCTTGGTGAGAGTGATTTCTCAAGGTATCACTAAAATAATCAATACACCTAAGCTCTTCTTATTGTTGTCTTCCCTTTCCTTCCTTCCACTGCTCGTCCGTGGTGGTCCCGAGCGAGGTGAGGAGGCTGCCCGCACAGGGGTGCTGGCCTGGTGCAGGGAGTAGGAGCCTGAGTGTGGTAAGAACACACACACGGCAGTAGGGTGAGCAAGGTGTCCGTAGGTAATACACAAAATAACTCTTTGACATAGCAAAATCACACGTAGATATTCATTTTGAGGAAATAAATAGCAGGCGTGTGCCAAATACATAGAAGCAATACTGGGAGTCACACACAACCATTATAAGAGCAAAAGTTTGGAAACAACGCAAAGGACCAACCGGAAGACAAAAGAACCCACACAGGCTGACACGTGTTAAGTACCCACGAGCTTGTTGAAATGACAGGGACGACACTGAAGATCCCCGGGAAAGGAAAAGCAGGGTGAAGTTAACTGGTCATCCATATATGGGGGGGGGGGGCGGTGAATGTGCTTGGATCCCAATTTCACACTTTCCGCAAAAATCACTTCCTGGTGGCCTACAGACTTAAATGTAAAAGACAGACTTTAACATTTCAGGAGAAAATAGAGTAAAAGATCTTTGGGCTTCAAAGCAGAAGGAGGGGGCTCTTAAGACCAAAACTCCCCAACCTTAAAGGAAAGGACTGCTAAGGGTCAGGATGTGAAAATTAAGACCTTCTTTTCATCAAAGACCCCATCGAGTAAAAAACCAAGCCACAGACTAGAAGAAAACGTTCACAAACTTAGGCAACTGGGAAAGAGTTCGTCCAAAACGTGAAGGATAAAACAACCCACCCAAGGAGCAAATGGGCGAAAGTCTGAGTAGGTATTTTACAAAGGTGAAAACAAAGGAGGGTATTAATCAGGGACATGCAAATAAAGCCATACCTGTGTATTGCTTTACAAACATGAGTTTAGCGACGTTTCTTTTAGCTCTGACCGTCACACACTTCTTGCAGGAGAGGAGTTTGGCAAAACTGACTGGCAGAGCAATCCGGCTTGATGCTGTGAAGGTGAAGACGCCCAGACTTTAGGACCCAGCAGAAGAACATCTATGCGGGGGCAGGGGCTGAAAGCGCCTGCTGCAGGGACACCAGGAGGCAGGTGCGGGAAAGCTCGTAGCTATATGGACTGGGTCAAATAGTGCCCCCCTAAAATCCATGTCTTCCCCAGACCTTCAGAATGTGACCTTGTTTGGAGGCACCTGCGTGGCTCAGTCAGTTAAGCATCCAACTCCTGGTTTCCGCTCAGGTCATGATCCCAGGGTCAGGAGATCGAGCCCCATGTCGGGCTCGGCACTGGCGTGGAGCCTGCTTCGGATTCTCTCTCCTTCTTCCCTTCCCCTCCCCCTGCTCATGCTCTCCCTCTCTCTCTCTAAAGAAAAAGAATATGAAATAGGGTAGTTGCATACACGGCTATTTAAATGAAGATGAAGTCATATTGAATAGGGCGGGCCGGAATCCAATGTCACTGGTGTCCTTAGGAAAAAAGAAGAAAAGTGACAAAGATCCACACAGGGAGATTCCCATGTGACAGTGGAGGCAGAGACAAAGGAGGCTGAGTCTGCAAACTAAGGAACACTGGGGACTGCTGATGATAACACCAGAAGCTACGAGAAAGCCGTGGAATACGTCCTCGCCTGGAGCCTTCAGAGAGAGCATAGCCGTGCCAGACACCTTGGTTTTGGACTCGCTCTAGAACTGTGAAAGAACAAAGGTCTGTCGTGCATAGCCCCCCAGTCTGCATAATTTGCCGTGGCTGCCCCTAGGCGACGCGTACCTCGGGTTGCTCGTAGTGGCCAGAAAGTGCGACCAACTTAAATCAACTGAAATAGACTGCAGAAGATTGCTAGATGCAAAACCACACGGCCGTGACGATAAATGAGTAAAGAACTCCACACATCAGCGTGGAAGATGCCTTTACCCTTTCTCACCACTTCTTGAAGTTCTGATGTGTGGCCAAGACTCATGTCAAGTCCTACCGCCTCCACAAGGACCCGACCGACCACCACGCGTTGAGCCCTGCCTCGTGCCACGCATCACGCACGGCCTTGCTTGCCTTTTGGGGAATCTCTACAACAATCCCCAAAGGTAGATATGGTTAGCCTTACTGCGGAGAGGAGAAGAGCAACACGCTGGGCTGTCCAACTACTACCAGCAGGTCGCCCACACTCCCCTGTCCATGCCCTTTCTGCTCTGGAGCTCAGACCCGGGAAACATGTGCACTCCCAAAATGCAGCCAGATCGATAGATAGGACCATTTGGGGGTCTGCAGTAACTAACATGGCTGTTGGTTACCTCCAGTTCACTTTATTTTAACCTTTCTAGTTTTGCTTTCCAATGCCTCAGGTCTACTTATTTCATATAAATATCTCCATCATCTCCAGAAAAACAGCATGAGTACTTCCACTTCTTCTGGATAACACATAAGGAGAGGAACTCAGCAAATGCTTACCATTCAAGTGTTCACTGCACTTCTCCTATGCCAAACCCTGCACTCAGTGACTGAATTGAATAGAATCTACCGGAACGTCCTCATCATTTAAGGAGCAAATGGCCAAAAACATGCCGTGAATGCTACACTACATTCGTTTGTTTTCCCTTTCAGAGGAAATTCTGTGCACGCCGCTGACTCAAGCTCAAACAGAACGGAGAGATAAGCTACGTGAGCAATAATGGATCCACTTACCATCCAGGGACAAGCGAAGTTTCCATGATTTCTCTTTGGCATTTCTCTATTGTGTGTGTCCAGCAACCGGGTAGAATTAGCAGCTTCTAGGTTGCTGGGGTTTATAGGCTGTGACAGGTGCAGAATAAGTAAGCAAACAGATTAATATGTATTAAATTACCACATTAGTCTTCATTATTCCCAAGTTTAGTACTTGCGTGTACCTGCGAAAGTGGTACTTATCCCTGACCCTGACCATGGGCGCTGATTAAAACAGAATCCCTCTGAGAATCAACGCAACAGTAAAAGCCAGCGTCAAAACTATTTATTCCCTCTCTCCCGTCCTCCTCTCAAGTGCCTGGCCTAATTGTTACTGGCTTTAATGACTCATCGACCTAGAGCAATCACATGACCCAAAAACAATTCGGCAGTTTAAGGTTCCAACAACACCGTTTCGTTTTGTCTTGTGCAAAAGTGATTTAGAAATCCTTTTTATTCTGGATTTCTGACAAGAAAATGCAGCTAACACAACCGTCAGAGACACTACTGAAAGAATATACTTTCTTGACTCTGAGTTCTAAGCTCTCCTGGGAGTAGCAGCCCCTAAAGGTAGGACGCCTGGAGCAGTCATGTCTGGAGGCAAAAATGTGAATACAACCCCAAAACACCGGGCTTTATGTCAGAGGAGACCTCCTTAAATCCGTGGTGAGAGGACGGGTGAGGTAGGCAAGTGCTAGCAGTATGCATAGCCCCCAACTGGGACACTTCTGAGGATGCTGGAACCAAAGGCCAGATCAACCCGGACCAGCCCAGAACATTCTAGGTGTAAGGAAATGGTGAAAGGCTTTAAATAAGACTGACCTGGGTGTAAATTCTGGCTTCTGCCAATGTCTAGGGACATGGACCTTGACACCAAAAAAAAAAAAAAAAAAAAAGGTTTATTTATTTATTTGAGAGAGACAGAGAGAGCAGGGGGAGAGGCAGAGGGAGAGACTCTCCAGCATACTCCCTGCTGAGCACAGAGCCCGTCATAGGCTGGATGTCACATCCCACCCCCACCCCCTCACCCCCCCACGCTCACCCTGAGATCATGACCTGAATTGAAATCAACAGTCCGATGCTCAACTGACTGAGCCACCCAGGGAACCCCCAGACCTTGACACTTTTTAAACACTGCTCAGAGCATCTGTCACTTAGGGCCATAACAACGCCTGTCCCACTGCAACTTTAGGATGGAAAGATAAAATACCTGGAAAGATGAGTCACAGGGTAGGAAAGCAATGCTAATTCTTCTTCCTTTCTCATTTCCCTTATCCATCACTAAACAGCAGGACGAGTCGTGACTTCTTCTGTCTCGAAGTCCACCTGCTACTAATTCAAACAAGTCTCCCTGACTGCAGTCATCCTTCGTTATTTGCAGGGTCCCACGTGCCCTTTAAGACTGCGAATATTTCTTTTGTAAACACGACGCTCTTATCCCTCGTAACTTAATGAAAATACCATGGAAACTATTTTTAGGCACTATCATGGCATGAAACCTTATGAACTCATTACCTTACACGTCTCAACCCGAGAAGTGGAAACTGCTCAGAAACCAAGTGCCTATAACATAACAAAAGTGCACAAAAACCATAATATAGCCCTCGCCAGGGCAATTTCAAATTTAAAACGTACTACGCCCAACTCTGAGGTTTCTCTCCCTTGAGTCTTCCTCTCCTCCCTCGCTGCCTTTGACCTGTGACTTACGATCTAGACGAACTGAAAACAAAACCTGTTGGGCTGAACCCTAGGAAGTTGCTGATATTTGGTTATTTTTTGACCTATGGAAATGGCGATATCATAAAAGTTGAAGCTGGTAGAATGAGGCCGAGGATAAGGGGAGTCCGAACAGGCTCAGAACCTGGAGACTTTGGTTCCCACACACAAGGTCGCCGCGTCGCTTGCAGTGTCCACCTCGTGCACGTCTGATAAACTTGACCTTGTTATTTGGGTTCTCTCTCCCAACTAGGAGGGCAGGTGCTAACCGAACAGATGCATAATTATGGCCGCAATAAAAGGCACTGATGGAGGGGTAAAACCATTATCTCCACACCCAGACAGACTGAGGACAGCAGCCTAGAGTTCTTACAGCCACCCCCCTCGTGGGGCTAAACCCTCTTGGGGAGTTGTCGTCCCATCCTGAAGCTAATGACATTAATCATTAGCCAACTTAGAAAGGTTAATGGGCAGTTTAAGGGAGAGAAGTATTTTTATGAAGTTGCTGTTCCTGGGAATCAGGACATAAGAACATAAGAAGGCCGTGCGTGTGACGTCACCATTAACGAGGCCCTCCGCCCAACTCATCATATACGCAGGACGCTCGGGCACCATAAAGCGCTCCTTTCAGCACTTGGGCGGCGGGCTGGCTGACCGGAACCAGGCATGATGCCAGACCTACTTCCTAATCCCTTCCTAGGACATGGTGTTCCCGAAGAGTTTCTTGCAAAGCAAAAAAATCTTTGAATTGTCTTTTATTTTTAAATAATCGGTCTTAAGTAGGCCAGACAATTTTCTGATTTGGTAATGCAATCAAACTAATAAGATGATACGCAAAGTGTTCCGTGTTTGGGAATCCATCCACGCACTGGAAAATTGCTGATGACACTTCCCACTCGGTTCTACCAAAAATGTAACCTAACGGTGTCACGGTGGTTTCCCGGGCCCAGGCGAAGAGGGAAACTGCCTTACCAAAACGTCCTCCACTCCACCAGGTACCCTGGAGATCCAGAGATGGGGAATGTGTCAGATAATATTTTAAAAATCAAGCAGTGAGCAACTTTGAGAGACTTCTAGGTTCATCGCAGCGTAGTGGGAAGCATTTTCCCTCTTGAGGGTCACCCGACGGGGACTTTTGTAATACAACTGAAAGTGGGCAAAAGAAACTCAGTTTAATCATACTCAAGGGTTTCTCTAGGAAGCAGTTGTCCTTAGCAGGTGGAAAAGTCTGGAGACCACCTACATGGCCCAGACTGGAGACTTGCTGTCCTTCACCCTCATCCCGCCAACAACAAACGGAGAGGAACCTCGGGCTCCATCCAGGACAACGGGTAGAGGAAAAGACAGAGTGGAATGGGTGAGACTTTATTTCTTTTTTAAGATTTTATTTATTTATTTGACATAGAAAGAGAGAGAGCACAAGCAGAGAGAGGGGGAGAAACATGTTCCCCGCTGAACAGAGAGCCCGATATGGGGCTCGATCCCAGGACCCTGGGATCATGACCTGAGCCGAAGGCAGACCCTTAACCAACTGTGCCACCTGGGCCTCCCATGGGTGAGACTTTCACAGGAAGGCTGAAGACAGGAAAAGATAGAACAATAAGTGGCAGGGGACAGGGCCCTAAATGCGAACTAGCAGGGTTGAAGCCACCGAGGGGTACTGGAAGGCCCATGGGAGAGGCTCCCTAATAGACCGAGAGAAAGCAGAGCCCCAGAGTTGAGGAATGAAGAATAAAGATCCACGTGGCCCACTGAGGAGCAGGCAGGGAGTGTTGACCGAGGTAAAGAGGCCACCCCCCAAATGCCAGCCGAAGTGGATCCTGAATGAATTGCAGGGACACCTTGAGCTGGAAGAGCTGTGTGTGAAGAGCTGGCTTCTTCCAGGCCTCTCTGCCTTCCCCACAGCAAGTTAAGCGCAGACCAGACACCAACTCGGCCTGTTAATTCCCCAAAGCGCAGTGAGGAAAGTCTGATTGTTTAATAAAATTTTACTGAAGAGTCAGGGTGGACACAATTGCACTCAGAGAAACATTTACATGCTTATTAGAAGTGGCTCCTCTAGGGGTTCACAGCTCCAAAAGCCAACCTCAGACCCTCCCTGTACGTCTTGGCCAACTTTCACGTGAGTGAGAGGGCTCAGGCTCTTCTCAACAAATCCCCAGGTCTCTTTCGCACCCTTGAATGCAGTGCTGGGCTCGCAGCCCCAGACCCCTCAGTGCCCGGCTTGTATCCTTCACCCCAAGATAACTGGCAAAGTTTCCCTTTCCTACAAGAGGAAGCTTTAAACCCACACCAGCTGCAATGCAGTTTCCATGGCCCCAAACTCCAAGCACAATAATCCATGGTTTATTTCCATCTACTGGCCTTAATAACGCCACGCCTGGGGCTCTGACCCAGAGAGCACTGGGCTAAACCTGGTTTAATTTCTCTTCCCAGTCTTGTCCAGTGTGAAGTGAGGAGAGGGTCAGGCTACCTTCTGGGTTTTGCAGTGTCCTTAAATGAATAACTTGACAAAATGTACATGTGTTCAGACACACGCATACTCACGCACACGCATTCATCGTCCTCAATTTTAGAGACAATCACCGAAATCTAAATCCATATTTGGAGAAGCCACGGGGACAGTGCCCTGCTAAAGCTAGACTTGATTTATATTAAATAAAACACATGACATCGCATCTTAAAATGAGTCAGATTGACGATGGCTCTCATTCACACAAATGATGGTTCGTGGACAAATTGGAATCCCGCTGATTTTCCCCGAACAAAAGAAGTCTGCCACAACAGCGGGTTGATTTCTCAGGCACTAGTAACTCCGAGTAACTTTTACAGAATGGTTCTATTGCTTTAAGAAATATTTTTCCACTGGGCATCACTACACAATGATGCAGTCATGGTTCAAAATATTTTGGAAATTCCTCCTTTGGGATTGCCTCCAGAGCCAAGAGCACATTCTTTTCAAATAGTCTCAGTGGTTATAAATCTTTATACCGAGAAGGTGCATTTGATTCTTAAAGTCAACCAAAAATCATCTGAAAACAGAGCCGGTGAAGAGAGGTGTCACCTTGGGTGATGCTGCTTTGGTGTAAAACAAAATATAAGTCCCAAATATCAGGCAAACTTTTTTGCATAGATCACAGACTACATCTTAAGGTCAATCACGCAACGCACTTCTTTGTCCACTTTTACTCTGTGCCAGGATACGTTCCTGCATGAGCCCTAAACCCAGAAGATAACTCATTACAGAGTTAAATAGGTATATTTTCAATAGTAATATACACAAAACCTCAAAAGTCTCCGAGGAGTAGTGTGTATCACAATCTAGGGGGAAAATGATTTTTTAAAAATCTAGGGAGAGGGGCACCTGGGTGGCTCAGTCTATTAATCATCTGCCTTCGGTTCAGGTCGCGATCCCAGGGTCCTGGCATCGAGCCCTGTGTCGGGCTTCTCGCTCAGCGGGGAGTCTGCTTGTCCGTCTCCCTCTGCCCCTCCCCCCTGCTCGTGTTTTCTCTCTCTCTCTCTCTCAAATGAAAAATGAATAAAATCTTTAAAAGAAAAAATCTAGGGGGTAAGAGGGGTTGAGCAAAGAGTTTCAAAAACTTGGTTTAAGCAGCAACAAAAAGAAATTTAAGCCAACGTATGCCATAGGAATTAGTCTTCACCAGGCACTAATTTGAAGGCCACGTTTATTCGGATGTTCATTCAGATAATATTTGTGGAGGCACCTACCTCATTACTTTATCAGCATACTTTTGCATAAAGGGGCATGAACTTAATTTCACCCCCAGAGTTATGGTAGCAGGACCAAACAAGACATTATTTTTGCCCGTGGTTCTTGACCTTTTCTTGCCTCGTAACACACTTTCAGTTATGATCTTGGGCTTTCTTTGAGCAAAACCCTCTTGGCTGCCATGCACCATCGTTATTTAGGAAATCCCTTATGACTTCCAAAACATTCATATGTTTTTCCTGGAATAATATTGCATGCATTTATGGGCAATAGCGTTTTCCTGCCCCGCACGTGGTTAGGAACCCTGTATTCCTTTGCTGGAAATCAGTCCCCTCTCTTCAGTGGTGTGGCAGCAGCTGGTGAATAGCATCCCATCTTCAGAGGCCCCGCGCCCTGACCGGAAAGGGAAGGACCCTAAGATCTGGCCAGGAAATTGAAGGCACAAAGGCAAAATGTGGCTGTTCCAGATGGAGCTCCACCAGGGCCCTATGATGCTTGAATCAAGAGTATCTCGGGGCTTTGGGGTGGCGGATTTTACTACTCAGGCCTCCATTTTATATCTGCCCTAAAAACCTGGAACAGCAATTGCTACTCTAGGCTTTCTCGTACACAGTGGAGACGTGGCTCCGATGTCCCTTCTCTGGAAATTCAGAAGGAGTCATGACCTGGGAGATTTCAGCTGTGGCACCCTGGATTGGGACTGTCCCTTCTCATCGAAATCGTCTCTCGGATTTCTAAAGTAAACACTAGAAAGACGGAAAGTGAAAGAACATAGCAGCTGTGGGACTCACCCAGCTCCAGGTCTGTGGGGTGAAGGGAGCTGAAATTTCCACAGGCTGGGTCCCTACACCCTCACGAATCAAAAAGTAAGAGCGGTAGAAAGGAATTGTCGTCATGTCAAAATGTCACCTAGACTACTGTTTTATACTTTTCTTTGACTTGCTCTATAAATATTTTACTACAACTTTCAAAGTTTATAGGATCCTTAAGACTTGTAAAAAGGTTGAGTAACTGGAAACCAATGACCGATACCTACCACAGGGATCTTGACTTTTTTTTTAAGATTTCATTGAACAGAATGCATTCTACCCAGGATTCCTTGAAAGGAAAAACTCCCCTCTTGGTGGTAGTTGTGAGTCTGTAGTGAGCAAAGAAAAATGGCTTCTACTTATGCACTCTGGTTGATTTGGGGCTTCTCTCCCCAGGGTCAGAACTCTCTGGTCTTGGCCCCAGACCTAGAACTTCCGTGTCTCATACGCTTCAGAGGCTAAGTGTGTGATGGCTTTCTGCTTCATCCCCAAGAGACCCCAGTGGCCTGGGTCCCTGACGCTGGCATCGTGCTCAGGTTCCCCAAAGCAAAGAAACCCTGTTCCCTGTCCTCCCCAACATTATTCTAGTGTGTTTGGGGAATGACAGGCCACTGATTTTATAAGGAAATATTTCCAAAAGAGCCTTCACCAAGCTGCAAGTTTTAACTGCAAGCTGCAGAAGGATGCACGAGTGTCTTCTCGTTCCCAGGGATCTGACTTTTATTGACTTTTGAAATAATTGTCCTGATTTCTAGATTCTGTAAAAGTACATAGCACTACGGTTATCAGTCTAGATGATATTGATTCATCTGCGTATTGGACTACATTTGTTCTATTGATTGAATCGTGTGTGTGTCTCGTTTCTTCAATAGCTTATTGAGTAAAATTTGGTCTCTAAAGGTGTCTGAATCTATTACGGACAGACCCGGAAATCCGTACGTAAAGCAAACACAGAATTGAATGTTATGTTTCCTTTGGTTTGTAAACAACTTCGAGGCATAGCCTCCACTGACTCCCCTCTCCCTAAGTGTAGATGTGCTTAAACATAATCGAAAGTGAAACCAGCATTAAATGGAAGGAGTTAAGAGAAAGCAATCACCACATATCAGAGAAACAGTTACCCACTTAGTAAAGCTTTGGTACAGAGAAGCCTCCTTTTGAACATAAAACGCTCCAATACTCACATCTCTTAGAGGTGGTTTTGCATATTACAAAATAATCCTTCTCTGTAAGAAGGATTCATCATAGACTTCCTTTTTAAAAAGTGAAGACATTAAAACGTGATTGCAATTATAAGCTCTTGATTTATACGCAGCTCTCTGTGAATTTCTCTGTTCTGTTAGGAAAAGTATTTCTGGACAAACTAAAAAAAAAAAAAAAAAGCCTTAGCCTTGTTTTGATAGGGAAATCTGACCCATTTACATATATTGGGTCTGATAGCTATCTTACTTTTGCAAATGCTTCAATTCTCCTCCCTCTCGCTATTTTGGGATCTGAGCTTCCTGAACCTTTGAAATCAAGGCCTATGTAATATATTTTCTTTGGCTTTGCCATAACATTCAGCATTAAACAGAAGACATGCCATGATAGAGGGGAAAATCCAATGCTATCCTTGCCAAACCCAGGATGACTTCTTGGTGGAAATGGTCTTTCCGTTTTCAATTCCTCATTCTTATTATAACATGTCTTCCTTTGTATATTTTAATCAAAGGACCCTTTCTCTATTTTAAAAACTCTGTGCCTATGTTTGACTTTCTCGTTTTAGGTAGGTGTGGGGACGGGGGTTGGAGAGGGAACACATTTCTTGAAGTCAGCCATGTCTGATCTCAGAGGTTCTCCTTGCTTTAGTGGGACATGGTCTTCATGTCTTCCTAAGATGATTTTTCTTGCTTTTTCATGTAGGCAATTATTTTTGGCTCGATGTGCATTTTGACTAGGTAAGTAGGACGTGAATATTTTCACTTGTTTTTCTGGTTCAAGAGCGAAACTGTACACCGTATTCTGACAGCACGCACAGCGTGGCACCACACTGGACATGAGGAAGATCTGGGGAATGTCAGGAAAGCGTCACCAGACCAGAGCCCACTGGTCTTTTGGAAAATAATCAGTTTCATCTGTAGTCACCTGCCCTCACCTGTGCTCCTTTTCACAATGCCTTCTTTTCAGGGCTGAGTGAATAGGAGCTGTGGATTTAGTGCCTCAAGATCTCTCAAGATTCGGTCCTGAAAATGAGATCTGGCCTGGGGCAGTGGGTGTGCTTCCTGCCCAGGGCATAGTCCAAGCAGCGCTCGGTGCTGGTTGCCATTTAGGAAAGGGCAGGATCGCTCTGGTGAGCCAAAACCAGAGCAGAAAAATAGATCTTTCTTCTGAAGTTCCAATGTAAAATATTTTCCATGTTCCCAAGATTTTTTTTAAAAGCCCCCACTTTTCTCCATACCATAGCTGGACAGGAGCTTTCTTAGTTAGAAACTGATGGGTACAGATTGTGTTGTAGCCATCGGGAAACCGGGTGCCTAGGATATCCACATCTCACAGTTTCCACCAAAAAGATCACCCATTAACGTGCCTTTGAGGAGGCAATCATTTATTATTTTTAGTTGTTTCTCAATAATCACACAACTGGCCTAATCACACAATGGGCTTCATAAGAATGAATTTTCAAAAGAAAGTGAATATTTCCTTTGAGGCGATCGTCTCCGATGAATTTGGCATGCCCCAGTTTGAAGACTTTCATCTCCAACGAGGCCAGGGTTTCTCTTTTATCCAGCTGCCTGCCTTGTTGAAAATTTCCCTGACACACAAAGGAAAGCCTACAAAACGTCCGGTCTTACCCAAGACTTCAAAAGTACTCAGTGCCCCAGATAAAATCTGTTCCACGATTGTCTCTCTTTCTTACAAATATTTGGGAAAACCTTACTTCTGAGCTCGGGGCTCCTTGGTTACAACTGGAAATCTTCATGAAAATGCGTTGCACTTAAAAACCTTGAATGAGTCAAAACTAGAGAGGACTCTTTACTCAAAGGCCCGTGGTTTTATTACACAAGGTTACACACTCCTCCAACACCAGTAAAGCCATTCAAACACCATATTAAAAGATGGAATATAAGGTCTTGACAGACTTGACTGCTGGGGCATATCTTCTACCTCAAACATCCTCTTAAAAACTCCTATAAAAGGTGAATAGAAGGCCTGTAGGACCTGCACACACCGCGTTGGTAGGGGTGGGGGTGGGGGGGCCTCCAAAGGTCACTGGAAACCACTCTCTAGACTATAATAGTTCTAGCAGGTATCATTCTGGTGAGTTCTGCATTATGGGTTTGTGCCCTCTTCCCTACAACATGATTATTATCGAAATAGGTAAATATCGGATTTCTGGATGGTGAAGCTGGGCGGTATAATTCTGTCTCGTCTTGACCTCACGAGCTGCCCATGGTCTAAAGTCAGTCACCTCCCCGTCTATACACCGCATGTCTTCGTTTATTGGCTTACACTTGCTGGAGGCAGAGACGAGACCAGATCACCCTTTAAGTTCTCTTCCAAGACAGACTATACTCCTTTTGTTGGGCTGTAATAAGAAAACCCAGTCTGAGACCAGAGGGGACACAAGGATATCAATGCGAGACTATAGAAGAAAGTCTGACCATGTACTATCCCAGCATCGGAAAACTTAAGAAACCAATTAACAAAATTTACTGCGCATTGGAAGCCTTCAAAAGAGAAAGATCAGGTTATATTTTTTATGAGGCAAAAAAAAAAACAAAAAACAAAAAACACCTAATTAGTATTATTCTCTGCAATGTACTTTTTATTGAAAGTTATGTTTTTATTTTTAATTAGTTCAATAAATGGCAGTAGGCAGGTTTTTCCTTAGGGAATTCCCCAGGCCGTAGAATCATTGTAGGAAACTAGCTCCATTTCAGTCTTTGGTCCTTTACGACCAGGGTCTACAATTTTGCTGGACAAGTGTCAACCATTTGTAAGACCCCAGAGAAGGGAAAATCTTTAATGTCCCTAAAAGTGTGAAGATGCTCAATGTCAAGAAAGCGGGGTCCCATCTACATGAAGCAAAGAACAAAGCTGATCGCTCCCCATAAAACGGGGGGGTTTACATTACCTTTCCCCCAGCAAAAAAAGGCTGGGGGTGGAGGGAAGGTTAGAATGGGTTTTTAAGGAAATCTTTGAATCTCCTTTTGCCCTGCACGATCTTGATTTGAAGACAGTCCCTTCGTAACATTTTACCTAAATATATATCCCCAGTTGCCTAAATTGGCTTTTTAAAGTAAAATAGTATCACAATATAAGAAGGTTTTATCAAAACGATTTTTCCAATCCCAGGCAATGACTTATTCTAAGTCAGGCAATAAGATTCTCATAGTTTGTTTCATTGTCTCATAGAGTTTCCATTTTCCTACCTTATACTTATTTTTCTGATGCTATGAAAAAGTACACTTATTAATACATCTCTTAAATTGTATACTTTGCAAGATAAAAGCCACAGTAGAGCGAGGTTTAAAAAAAGAAAAAATACCACCCCATCCTTAATTCTTTCATTTAGTGGAATTTTATTGTTCTACTTAAAGTAGACTGCTGTTTCACTTTGCCTTTCCTTTCCATGAGAAGATCCTTTTAAATATATATGTATATGGGCGCCTGGGTGGCTCAGTCGTTAAGCGTCGGCCTTCGGCTTAGGTCATGATCCCGGCGTCCTGGGATTGTTTATGCTTTAATCAAATTGAACCTGGCAGTTTTGTTCCAACTGGTGCTAACTAAAATTTGAGAATTGCCTCATGTCCACAAATGTCATACCCCTTCATGCAGCTACAATGGTTTGCTGAACATTTGCTCTATTAAAGATTTATGATCTGCTCTTTGCTCCTCTGTGTCCCCTAGTTTTTTGCCACATTTCTACATAATCACTCACTCTTCCCTATACAGGTTCAAAGTTCCATTTTCCCAGAATTCTTCTCAAGGCTCAGTAAGTATATCAGATTTCCACTTCAGCACGGGAGGGGGACTATCTCGTATAATCGGTAACTCCCAATGTCATATACGATGATTTTTTAATCGTGTGTCTTATTTGCAAGATATCTGATCATGTGGCATTAACCAAGGTCCTATATTTACTTTGGAGCAACATTGCCTTCCCGGGGCTCATTTGGCTGGTTTCACATTCTGGTGTAATAATATATCATAAACAAACTTAGGGAAGAAATTAGAAAAACAGTTCTATTCAGAAGAACAATTTAAGAAATCTACTGGGTTGGAAGCCTTTCTCCCCTAGTTGAGATCATTTTCTTTCTTGTTTTAAGAAAAGATTAATCTATAAATTATATCCTAAGGGAAAACTTCGTGCTGAGGATAGCGGGCACCGAATCTCTATGCGTTCTCTATTTGCGTAGCCGGGTATCTCAAAGCCCTGTGAGAGACACGCCGTACCTCAGGATGGAGGGTCTGGAGCATAAGCACCTCACATTCAATAGCTGGGCCCAGCTCTGTGTTGGGATGATAGCCACTTTCTCTGCTCCATGGACCTAACTTGGCCTGGACAGACGATCCTTGATTTTATTTCACCTGTGCCATTCCTCTCCGCTATCAGACACTCAAGAGAATAACCATTCCCACAGTCCATATAGGAACATGCCTTTTGAAAAATCTGGACCAGGAAACTGATGAATATCTCCGAGTTTACAAAAATAGAATCGCCATTCCTGAAATTTGGTTCTTTATAAAGGAACTTTTGTAGAGGTACCCACCGATTTGTTTACGTTGGATTTGTGTTGGGTTGCCTAACATGGCTGCCTGGAGCTGTTGGCCACAAGAACTTCCTCTCTATCTCCTTCTTCCCTTTGAAATTGAGGCTAAGACCTCTTCTGGACCCTTATCGCCGATTTTCTTTTTTTTTTGCCCCAGTGTTTATTCAGGGGAAAACCATCCGTGGCAAACTATGTGGTGGCAAAGGAAAGGGGAGAGTAATGCCTCATGCCAGCTGTCACTCCCTCCCACTCCACATCCTTATTCCCATGCCCCATTGCTCCATAACAAATTACCCCAAAACTTAACAGCTTGAAACAACCAGTTCTTTATGCTCACAAACTGGGCGGGTCAGGGATTTGGTCAGAGCACAGTGACAATTGTTTACGTCTGTTCAGCAATATCTAGACTCTCAACTGGGAAAACTCCACAGCTAAGGCAGCCTCAACAGCTGGGGGTAGAATCTTCTGGAGACACCTTCACTCACATATCTGGTGGTTGATGCTGGCTGTCCACTGAGACCCAGAGCCCTTACAAGTGCCCCCTCCACAAGGTGGCCTGGGCTTCCGGCCAGCTCAGAGCTCCAACAGTTTGAGTGTCCCTGTCAACGAAGTGAAAGCTACATCGCACTTTTCACCTAGCTGTGAAAATCATGAAATATTCCACAGGTTACAAGCGAGTCACAAGCCCACCCGAATTTCAGGAGAAAGGACATAGACCCCGCCTCTCGATGAGTAATGTCAAGACATTTGCAGTCTTTTTTTTTTTTTAATTACCACATTTATCAACTTCATCCCTCAAAGGCAAAATTCTCAGTGTCTTCACACCCATTCTTTTTTAAGTTCTTCTCCCTCTCTAACACCCTTCACCCCAGGACACTTACTTCACGTCTCATTTTTCTTCTCAATATACCTGATGTGTTTTCCTTTGTGCGAAATAACAACAACAACAATTGTGGCTTTAAAAAAAAAAAAAATTGGACCTGTAGGGGAAGACCAAACAAAGAAACAACCCCAAAGGAAGCCCACTTTCCCTTCCAACTTTTAAACACACCCAGGTGCACACACAAGCCCCCGTTCACTTTTGTTTCCAGCAACTATGGAAAAGAATCTTAGAAATGTCAAACAAGCCATAAATTCTCCGCAGGTACAGGAGGCTAGAAAAGTAATACTAAGACTGGGTTCTGTTTTCACAGTGAGGGGAAAAAGAAAAAAAGAACAAGAAGCAGAAATGCTGAAAAGAGCAGAAAAGCCAGCCTGGAGTCCTTCGGGCACAGGAGGTGATGGGGAGCCCATCGGAACCGAGAAAGAACCCAAACGTGGTGGTAAAAGATCCACCCAACCTACTTTAACCAGCTGTACCGAATAGAGGGGCGCCTGGGTGGCTCAGTCGGTTAAGCATCATCTGCCTTCGGCTCAGGTCATGATCTTGGGGCCCTGGGATAGAGCCCCGAGATGGACTCCCCACTCAGCAGGGAGTCTGCTTCTCCCTCTGCCCCGCCCCCTCACTCTCTCGCTCTCTGTCAAATAAATAAATAAATAATATTTTTTTTAAATAAAAAATAATAATAAACAGCTGTACCCAATAGAAAGGACACAGCAGACTGGGGATTCCAAGAGATCAGAGTTCAAATACGCCATTTACTAGCAACACGTGCGTACGCCACCTCCCACTTTGTTCACGAAGAAACTGAAACAGCATTTAGATGCAGCCATGTGGCTAGAAAAGGCCAGAGCCAGGTTCCAAATCTTCTGCTCATCACCGAGTCTCTTTATGTATTTCTTTCCCATGACAAACTGAGAACTCCCCCCAAAGAAGGGCAGGACCTATGTCACTCATTTCTGAATCTCTAGGACCTAGCACCACACGCACAATGTGTGGTGGGTATTCAGCAAACAGTTTGAGACCACTGACAAAAAAAAAAATGGTCTTCAGTCCCCACAGGGATATTAAATTCCATGGTTCAGAGAGCAGCAGGATGGATATGCGATGCCAGCACCATCTTGCAGACCGTCTCTACAGAGGCCAGGTCAGTGAATCCGAACGTCTTCCATGACTGACAACCTTGTAGGCTAGGTTTAGCTGGCAATAAAACATTTCATTCCCCTCGTCCCCAGAGAGATGAGAAGTTCTTCAACTTTTTGGTCTTGGACAGCTTTATAAAAACGTACCTCTGAGGTTCACAAACCCTTGAGAGGCAACTCTTCCCAAATTCGTTCATTTGTTCTTTAATTATTCACTGAACGAACGCTTACTGAGCTCCTCTGTGTGCCACGTACAAGGTTAATCTAAGCTGCGAATATAACGGGGAAAAGAAAGGCAAAAAGTAATAGAAGGGCTTGTTTCCTGAATATCTACCTTAACTTAGCCCATCTCCAGCATTACAATTCTTCCCAGTCTAGATTATAAAAAGGGCATTAATTGAAAACTAAAACTTTAGGGGCGCCTGGGTGGCTCAGTGGGTTCAGCGTCCAACTCTTTTTTTTTTTTTTAAAGATTTTATTTATTTATTCGACAGAGATAGAGACAGCCAGCGAGAGAGGGAACACAAGCAGGGGGAGTGGGAGAGGAAGAAGCAGGCTCATAGCAGAGGAGCCTGATGTGGGGCTCGATCCCAGAACGCCGGGATCACGCCCTGAGCCGAAGGCAGGCGCTTAACCGCTGTGCCACCCAGGCGCCCCCAGCGTCCAACTCTTGATCTCAGCTCAGGTCATGACCTCAGGGGCGTGAGATCGAACCCCACGTGGGACTGTGCTGAGCATGGAGTCTGCTTGAGGTTCTGTCTCTGCCCCACCCCCCAGCTCATGGGCACGCGCCTGCTCGCTCTCCAGCTAAAAAAAAAAAAAAAGGAAAAGAAAAAGAAAACTTTATTCCTTTAACCTGCAAATTGGCTATTTTCTAAGTTAAATAAGACATATAAATAAGATATTTTTCTTCACTACATTCTCCCAGAGGCCATGCAGCAGCTGTTGTTTTGTGCCATTAGATAATCTGAAACAGGGGCGCCTGGGTGGCACAGCGGTTAAGCATCTGCCTTCGGCTCAGGGCGTGATCCCGGCGTTATGGGATCGAGCCCCACGTCAGGCTCCTCCGCTATGAGCCTGCTTCTTCCTCTCCCACTCCCCCTGCTTGTGTTCCCTCTCTCGCTGGCTGTCTCTATCTCTGTCAAATAAATAAATAAAATCTTAAAAAAAAAAAAAGATAATCTGAAACAGAGGGAAATATAAACAAAGTTCCCAAATACGTGTTCATATTCAATTCATTTCACAGGTGCCCTTGTGCTATTGATGCCAGAGGTTGATTTCATTTCACCTGGTTACAATTGAAAGCCTACCAGGAGACGGCATGGTTTGGAAAGTATAATAAACAATGTACAATTATGCACTGTATGTTTTCTCCCGATTCCATAACAACACAATTGGCTGAAGGCTTTTTAAGAACTAAATTTGCAGTGAGAGTTAAAGTAAGTGGGCATGGATCAAGAAGCTGTGGTCCATAGATACAATGGAATATTACTCAGCTATCAGAAAGAACGAGTTCTCAACATTTGCTGCAACATGGACGGCACTGGAGGAGATAATGCTAAGTGAAATAAGTCAAGCAGAGAAAGACAACTATCATATGGTTTCTCTCATCTATGGAACATAAGAACTAGGAAGATCGGTAGGGGAAGAAAGGGAAAAAGAAGGGGGGTAATCAGAAGGGGGAGTGAAGCATGAGAGACTATGGACTCTGAGAAACAAACTGAGGGCTTCAGAGGGGAGAGGGGTGGGGGAATGGGATAGGCCGGTGGTGGGTAGTAAGGAGGTCATGTATTGCATGGTGCACTGGGTGTTATACGCAACTAATAAATCATCGAACCTTACATCGGAAACCGGGGATGTACTGTATGGTGACTAACATAATGTAATAAAAAAACATTTAAAAAAAATAATAAATAAAGATTTATTTATATATAATAAATAAAATATAAATAAAGATTTCCCATCACAGTTCCTTTAGCACCCATAAAATGTCAACAGAATTTCTGCTCCTTAGGTAACTCGTTTATAGTATTATAGTTCTCATAGGTGTAAGCAGCATGATATTATAACAATGACCTTGTGGATATCAGTTTATGTAATGCTAAGTAACTCATTCCCATTCTCATTCAATCCAGAGACATGTGAGTCACACTTTGGACTCATGTATTTCTCTCTCTCTCTTTTTTTTTTTAAGGGGGGGGAAGGCAGAGGGAGAGATGGAGTATTAAGCAGACTCCACACCCAGCACAGAGCTGGATCTCACCTGCTGAGATCATGATCTGAGCTGAAATCAAGAGTTGGGCACTTAACCGACCCAGCCACCCAGGCACTGCTGAACTCATGTATTTCTAACTGGTATGGACATATGGGGAAAATATCTAATTCGTCAGTGTGTCCATAAAGCTTTATATATATATATATACACATATACATATATGTGTGTGTGTATGTTTATAAATATTAATATGTGTTTATAAAGAGAGAGAGATTTTATATGAAACTACTTCAAGAACGTAACTCTGTATGTTACAATATTTGGTAAAGGACACTATCCATCTATTCACATATTTTTAGAGTTGGAGAAGATTCCAGTTATCTAATGAACATTCCCAGTTACAGGTGAGACAGCCGAGGCTCAGAGAAATTAGACAACTTCCATCCGGTTTCTCCTCACCTGCCACTCCTGCCCTCACACCAGGACATTTTCATTAAATGCAGGTAAATGATAAGAGAAAATCTACCTTTATTTGAGTCCCAAGGATCCAGTGAATGGTGCTTTTCTAGCACCAACTTTCCTTTCATCTGACGTCATTTCCCATTTCCCCAAATACAAAAAGTCAATGTCAAGGTGAAAACTATCTCATGGCGAACTTCCTTGCAGTGTCCGGGGAGAGCAAGACGTGCTCTGTTTTGAGAAGCCCCAGAGGTTTTCAAGGGTCATTCAAGCGTAGAGCAGATGGGGCTTACAACCCGCAGCCTTCCCCGCCTTCCCCGAGCTTCATTAAGACTGTGCCGCCCCCTCAGCTGGGTATGGGGGACCCAGGCTTCAGAGGTGAGCCTCATAGATTCGGTATCGGTCTGGAAAGCACGAGTGTGAACTGGAAGCCAGATTCACTTGGTTTCCTTTACAGAAATGTCAGCTCCACTCAACCACCGACTGTCTGTCCTGCCCGAGAAGAAGAAGAAACTGCTTTGTTTCATTCATTTCATCACCTAAAACCATTTGATGGGCTTGACAGCTGCTGCTTGCTAATTATGGGCCAAACTGCTCAGCAGGAGGCTTGTTGCACCAACAGGTCCCGGAACAATCCAGCAATTGTTTGGGAGAAGCTCATCGGGCACTTGGGGCTGAGGGTTTTCACGTCAATTACCCCACTGTTGTCGTGACTTGGAGGTGCTCTAGTGGAATGAAGGGAACGAAGTAATGAGGAGCTCTGAGACCTGCACGCAGCTGATTGGCTCTGAAGAACATTCCAGTTGAATCTCTGTTTCCGGCTGTTGAAGATATGATGAGAGGGGTCGCGGTCCCACCCCACCCCTGCTCCAGAAAAACAACAAAGGGCGCCCATTTCAGAGAGGTTAGCAGTCGTACAGAAAGGGTGCATTCCCTGTGGAAATGTAATCCGTTTTCAGCTCAGTATCTGTGTTTGGGGATTTGTCTTTTTTTAAACAATAATAAAAAGGTGGAAAAACTAATTCCCTTTCATTCTTGGAATATTTTTGTTTTGAAAGTAGAGAGGAAGGTAAAAAGGGAAAGGATGAGGGGCGCCCGGGGAGGGGCAACCGGTTAAGCCCAAACTCGGTTTGGGCTCAGGTCATGATCTCAGGGTCCTGGGATTGAGCCCCGTGTGGAGCCCCGTGTGGAGCCCCGTGTGGGGTCCTGCATTGGGCTCCACACTCAGCCAGGGGTCTGCTTGAAGATTCTCTCCCTCTGCCCTTTCCCCCACTCGTGTGTGCTCTCTCGCTGTCTCTCTCTCTTTCTCTCTCAAATAAATAAATCTTTTTTTAAAAAAAAGGAAGGGAAAGGAAAAAAGAAATGATACATTTTCTTGGTGGGTGTGGAGACTTGATGTTCGAAAAACAAACAATAAATACCCAGTAGAGGGTCAGAGGTGTGCCCAGACCCACTCCCCGCTTCTCCGCACAGGCCCAGGCCGCACTTCCCAGCCCCGATTGGAGTTGGGCGTCGATGGTCTGGACAGGGAGCCGGCAGGGAGCCCCACGGCTGGGCCCAGGCCTCTGCAGAGCAGACCTACTGCCTCCATACTTGCTCTCCTTCTCACACCTTGAAACCTGGACATGTCTACAACCACCTTCAACCATGCAGATGACAAGTCTTCCAGGGAGCCGAGGACAGCAGAGGACAGAGCAAAGATGGGGACGGAACCTGTGTCCTTAAACAGCTGTGGAATGGAGCAGCCTGCATCTGGAACTTTCACCTTGGACTGTCAAACGAAACAAATACGCTTCTTTGTCTTTTAAGCTGCTTGCACTGTTGAGTCTCTGAACAACAACGTAGCCTCCTGCCCTAATACACACATGGTTCTCAGATTGGATCAGAAGCGGCTTCCCTAGGTCCCACATAACATCTCGCAGAGAGCCAAACCTTTGCCCAGACTGAGGGCAATGATTCCCCCAGCCTCGACCATCTCTCCTCAGGAAAGCAGCTCACTTTCAGCGCTAGGGTGGGCTCTCACCTAGGGCACAGCCATGGGGTCTCAGGCTGAGGTGCAGAGTGAACTTCCTGCCAAGCACCGGAAGTCCGGTCCATGGTCCAAGGAGTCTGTTTCTCTCACCAAAAGGCCAGCAAGGAATTGTGAATGCAGGAGCCGGAGGAAATATGTGGGAACTACTAGAACACCTACCGCTTTTAGACTCACGTATGAAAAAGAAAATAATCACTTTTACAGATTAGATCATGAGTGCACTGGAGAGCATTCCAAAGGGACAGTTACTTCTGGGACAAGCCGTACCACACTGCCCAGAGACAGTCAGTGACTTTACCTATCACTCCCTGACATGACACTGATCTTGGATCAAAGAAAGTGATGGAGATCAAAGAACTTGATATGTTTGGGTTGTTTGTGGTTTAACATTAGGGATTCATATATGCTAACATATAACTAATTAACTTACATATAAGTTTCAATAGAACTTTCTGCGGTGATGAAAGGTTCTATAGCTTCACTGTATAATATGGTAGCCACGAGCCACAGGTGGCTAATAAGCACTTGAAATGTGGCTAGGGCAAATGAGGAACTGCATTTGCAATTATTTTTCATTTACGGACCTTACAATTGAATGGGCACCTGTTACTAGTGGCTACCCTATTGGAGATCACAACTTTGGACAAAGGGTCGGCAGAGTTTGCCTGTAAAGGGTCAGATAATCAACATTTCAGTCTTCAAGAGCCATGTGGTCTCTCTCACAACTACTCGGTCCTGTGCTGCGGGGCAGAAAGCAGCCACAGACAATATATAAACTAATGGGTATGGCTGTGTTCCAGGGAGATTTGATTTGCAAAAACAGGGGGCTGCTTTAGTTTCATTGATCCATTTCTAAATATTTGCCATGATGTTTTCAGCTACTAAGGCCGAGAAACAAACTCACACCAAAGCATTCGTGACACTGTATCCAATATCTGCACTTCGCCTCTTTCGGGAAGGACACAGGGGCAAAGGTACTTAACCTAGAAGGCGTCATCTCAAATTTCAGCATTTCAGATGCTGTGGGACTTGGCAGGAGAGAACATGGGGGCAGAATGGCTTTCCTCTCTTGTGCCCCCACAAACCATATTCCAGAACTGAGCAACCCCTTGCTCCGCCTCCTTGCCAGGGTCCCGCTGTCAGTCCCATGCGTGGTCGTGACATTCGGAGGTTGTCTGTTCCCATCAGCCCTTTCCCCCTACAGAGGGGATGGAAAAACGCCCGGGCCAGTTTTTCTTACTGAACCCAGATTCTCCTTTCAGAGCTCATTTGTCTGTCACCTTTATTTGGTGCCAAAATTAGAAGATTAAAAAGGTAGATAAATCAAAGCCTTTTACCGCATGGTAAAGGCAAACCAATATACTCAATTTCCCAGAGTCTCAAAGAAGCCATGTTTCATTTTTAAATCTTACCTCAAAAGCCATAACTGGTGAGTACAGGATACACTATATCCTGCCCATTAGGCTCAGTGGGAAAGAGAAATTGAGAAAAGAGGATTCTGGGGCCAAAGAGCCACTGAGAATAGACCCAGTAGTGAAGAATCTAGAGTGGCCTCAAAAGCCGTGCTTTGCACAATCAGACTTATGATTTCATACTAATGAAAGAAACATTTACTTTCAGCCCACATTCACACCCGACACAGCGCTCCGTGCTTTCGGGAAAGGCCTTCATCCCCTGTCGAAAAGTGGCGGAGGTCACTGTGGCCTGGACAACGAAGGCTATGTAATCATCAAAAGAATATGCTGGGTGCATATAATCTCCTCAAGGTCAGATCATTAATAGATGCCTTTCGGGGTCGAGCTGGAGGAAAACGTATCTTTCGATGCAGTTCTGATACTGTCAACATTGAAGAGAAAACGCTCACCTACATATGAGCCCCAGGACAGATTAAAAAACAAAGTTATTGAGGGGTGCCTGGGTGGCACAGCGGTTAAGCGTCTGCCTTCGGCTCAGGGCGTGATCCTGGCGTTATGGGATCGAGCCCCACATCAGGCTCCTCCGCTGGGAGCCTGCTTCTTCCTCTCCCACTCCCCCTGCTTGTGTTCCCTCTCTCACTGGCTGTCTCTATCTCTGTCGAATAAATAAATAAAATCTTTAAAAAAAAAAAAAAACAAAGTTATTGGAGGAAGCTATTATATATGCTTTTCCCTTTTCTCTAGGATGTGGTTTTGCCTCCTAAAATGGGCATTCACAGTAGCGTCTGATTCCTTGATTGTTTCCTCCTGCCTTGCTTCCTTTTCTCCATGCATCTAGTCCTCCAGTACTTCCCACTGGTGAGAGAAAAGTGCCCCGGTGAAGATCTTGATGCCCTCACTACCCACCAGCTACCACAACCTATAGGAGCCCTTTCCTTTTGTTTAGGGCTGGCTGTGTGTTACAATCTCCACAGACTCTTTCCTCCCGCGTAGTCCTGTTCTCCCCACCTCAGAAAACCCTAGCCACCAGCCAAAAGAACTTGGATCTCCTTCTAGGGTCACTCTTCACCAAGTTCCGGCTCAGTAACAGCTCACCAGAAGTGGGATGGAATAGCACTGACCCAGAGTGAGGTGAGCTGAGCTCATCATTAGGGGACCCATGTAACCAGTTTCGTACGGAAAGTAAATGATAGCTAAAACAAAGCCTGGCTTGGAAATCCTATGACTCTCTAAAAAAATGACCAAATCTAGGGTACTAGAATGTTCTACATTGATTGACAGAGCCCTGAGGAGTGGCATAAAAGCAAAATAAAACTGTCCTTCTTAAATGAGGAGGGATGGCCAAATTAGCTAGTTTTTAGAGAGTTACTAGTATTGGCAGTAGTCAGTTAAAGAGGTGACAATACCTGAGAAAGTCAAGGGTCCTAATAAGCAGTTGTAGATAAATTAAAGAGTAGGATGCAAAGCTCTGCAGTTGGCTCAGATCCACAGTATAAAGAAGTCCTGTTTATTCTTTACAATGCCATTTTTTTAAAAAAATGCTTTAGGGAACTAACTGCTTTAGGAAGTGATCCATCCAATGTGAAAAATTGTTCATTGGATGAAAAGAAAATTTAGTGAGAGTTGAAAATTTTCTAGTGTGAAGATGTGGAGGGGACATGGGTGATTCTCCGTGAAAATGTGATTTCAAAAGAAGCCAAGGATCTGCTCGTACTTCTCAGTGAAATTACAGAGAACAGATCCACTGGTGCTGCCGCTGAACCATCCACAAATTAGATGGAGAAGGTCAGAAGCCGGTATTCCTTGTATAATATAAAATATACACAAGATGCCTGTACACGAGGGGTTTGCTCCTGAGCTGAATGGTTCATACAGGAGAAAGGTCACTGGCCAGCGTTCAGGGGAGACCACAGCTGCCATGGTGGAGGGAATCCCTTGCCAGGTTATCTTCTCCTCCAGGCAGAAGAAACCAGTGAGTTTTAGGCCAAGGCCAAGGGACTCACCTCATTGTGTTAAGTCTCCTGTTGGGCCTGATGCACTCTGCCACCCTATGGCGGTAAGGGGCAAGAATTTAAAAATCAATCGATCGATCACCTGTATAGACAACTTTTCTAAGGTTCTCACTGAATATCTGTTGTTGGAAAGACAAGAAAAGGGGAAGTGAGTGAGTGCTTTCAGGATCACACTACAGAATGTTAACATATTACCCTCTTTTTTTTTTTTTTTTAAGATTTTATTTATTTGACAGAGAAAGACAGCCAGCGAGAGAGGGAACACAAGCAGGGGGAGTGGGAGAGGAAGAAGCAGGCTCATAGCAGAGGAGCCTGATGTGGGGCTCGATCCCACAACGCCGGGATCACGCCCTGAGCCGAAGGCAGACGCTTAACGACTGCGCCACCCAGGCGCCCCAACATATTACCCTCTTAAAGATAATGAGTCTGCATAGGGAGCCCACATAAGGATGCTTATTGCAACACTTCTGTTTTATTAAAAAAAAAAAAAAGTCTGACCACCATCTGCCAGGAGAAAAGTGATTGAATATTCTCGTGTATCTCCATAACATAGGATACTATGCAACCATTTAAAAAATAATAAAAAAGCTCCACCTTTGAACTGAACTAGGGAAATCTCTAAAACATGTTTTTACATTTAAAAGCCAAGTTACAGATTAAAACATACAGTGTGATATGGCTTGTATTTTTTGAATCCCACAATAAAAATGAAGATTTGGAAAGTTCTTAAGGGCAGGTGCTTCTGGGAGTGGGGGTCAGGGGAAAATTCGATACAAATATATTGTATGTCACCTGTGACAAAATGCTTGTGATCAGGGATTTGAGGCAAGATTCCCATTTTTTTTTAAGATTTTATTTATTTGACAGAGAGAGAGACAGCCAGTGAGAGAGGGAACACAAGCAGGGGGAGTGGGAGAGGAAGAAGCAGGCTCCCAGCGGAGGAGCCCGATGTGGGGCTCGATCCCAGGACTCCGGGATCACGCCCTGAGCCGAAGGCAGACGCCTAACGACTGCGCCACCCAGGCGCCCCAAGATTCCCATTTTTGAAATGTCGGCTTCAGTATTTAGCCCCTGAGGCAAATTATTGAACCTGAGCCTCAATTTCCTCTTCTATAAAACGGGGAACATGACAGTTTCTGATCTAAGAAATAAATGAACGTATGTCAACCCTGAAAATTTTTCTCCTAAGACCAAATAAACCATGGGTGCTCAGAAGAGGCAGGTCATGACCCAAAAGGCACGGACCTTCAAAGTTCTGAGCCTGCTCCCTCCGGGGGAAGAACGCTCAGGTCGTGAGAGCAGGGAGGGATGCGAGATGGGGGTGAGAAGAAAGATTTTTCCTTCTTTTATCTTATAAAGAGGCCTCACTTTATTTATTTATTTATTTTTTTAGGAACCTGGAGTCAAGCATGCTTAATTATAAAATGCTAATTTAGGGGGTCCTGGTGGTTCAGTAGGTTAAGCATCTGCCTTTGGCATAGGTCATAATCCCGGGGGGTCCTGGGATTGAGCCCCATGTCCTGGGATCAAGCTCCCTGCTCAGTGGGGAGTCGGCTTCTCCCTCCCCCTCTACCCCTCCCTCCCCCCCCCAATTGTGCTGGGTAGCATGCTCTCCGTGTCAAATAAATAAAATCTTTTTTTATAAAGTGCATAATTTAACCCTTAATTTCTCAAACTAGTCCAAAATCATTTAATTTGATATCTTGTACACACACACACACACACACACACACACACACGCACACAATGAACCACAATCTTTTCAAGCTCTCAGTTACAGCCATTAGAAGCCAAAGTGTTCGGAATCAGTCTTCAACAGAAGCTGAGTGACTTCAAGGCAATTTAGAGATGTAATCTACAATTTGATTATTTCACCAACAAACTTCTAGCTCTTCTTTTAAAAAGTAAAAAAAGGTTCCTATGGGACAGCACTCTTCTCAGCTGTTCCTAAACTTTAGGGGTTTTTTTTGTTTTTTTTTTTAAGTCTCCAGCTATACCTTAGAGACTCCCAGGGGCCAAGGGCCTACTTAAATCAAGTGTTAAGTGCTAGGAGAGGTTTAAACTAACTACTTATTAACTAAATTGTTAACAGGAGATAAGATCTCGTTTAAGGAGGTAGTACTTTTACGATTTGAGTACAAACAAGGAGATGCTATAATACCGTCGTCATATTTGCTGTCTATGAAAACAGTACGCGAGCATGTGTTTGCGGATAGAATTCAGTTTTCTGCGCCACGGCTGAGTGTCATTGTTTATCTCAGCCCCGGGGAGAATTTCTAATAACAAAAGATGGGCTGTTTGTTTTGCATTTAGTGTGTAGTATAATGAGTTTTCAAAGAGTAAGAGGCTTGAGGCCCATTTGACCAAACTTTTTCAGAAGAGTTCAACGTACCCACGCTGTTCATTAACAAGAGCAGAACTATCCCTTGAGGTCAGATCTGGATTCCTGAAATGTGATTTGTATTCTATTCGGAGCCAAAGCACAGTAGGAATATATCAGATTATAACAGAGAGATAAGATTTGAAATTCAATTATGGCAAGCACTTGAATTTCAACAGCTCATGGGTGCACTCTTCACGAATATATCCGATGGACAAAATGACGAGCTCTCAGAATCATGTTATGATCAGAACGGGATATCTGAGGAATGCTTCACTCTCACGGAAAGCCTCTGTGGAAGATTAATTATAGTGAATGGAAGTCATTCTAGAGTTGATGTGTAAAGAAAACATGCCCAAGGTGAAGGATAGTTGGTAATTCACATCCATACTTGAGGTTTTTCAAACAGCCCCTTTGGACAAGTGTAGCAGGCACCGAAAGGATGGGGCTGGGAAACTGTCTCGAAGAGTCTGGGCTTCATGATGCAACGCCAGACAAACGGACACGATGGATATATAATGACACGTATGTGAATAATATCCGCTGGATACATACAGAGAGCTCCTCCACCGCCGTGACCATCGCGAGGGGTGCCAAAACTATGACAACTCTCGGGAAACTCATTCCTGGAAAAACAAAACAGACACATGAGAGGACTATTTTTATAATCACCGAATAACAATATATCAGAATCTCAGCCTCTTGGAGGCAGAGAAACAGGAATTAGAAATGAGAGATGAAGCCTTTAATAAATGAGGAAATAAAGATATGGAAAAAATGAAAAAACTAATCTTTAACGACCGACTACTGTAAAGCAGATAACATATGGCTCATGACCTCATGTATGTTCTGTCCCTTGATTCTCATGACTGCTCTGTGAAGGACACTTCTTACCCTCCGTCTGCCATGAACGGACGGGGGACTAGAGCTGAAGCATGGTCACATCGCCAAGAAGATGTGGGATGAGGGAGCGGACCCAGGTCCCTTTGCACATCCCTGGACTTCTCCCCAAACCCTGCAGGGAGGATGAAGGCCCAGTAACAACATGAACGCACGCCTGTTTGAGCCCAGAGGAGAGGTGAATCTGGGAAGTCTTCCCAAGAAAGCTGAAGTCTGAATTCAGATGGAAGAAACACAGAAACCACAAACCCTACAAAAAAGCTAGTAGTGGCAGAAATAGCCTCTCACTTCAGGGTTTCTCTGAGTTTATCTGAGGAACGCTTCACTCTAACCGAAAGTCTCTATAAAAGGCAATTTCGATAAAAAAGGCAAATTCCTCAAGGGCCCGTTGTAGTTCTTGTTCTCCACAGCAGTTTCGGTGGAGGAGAATACGTGGGTTGCAGCACACTCAAGAAGAGTGTGTCGAGCTGACCAATGCAAAGAGAACTGGCTGTGACTGAGAGAGCCTCATGAGACACAGCTGAGGGGGGAAAGAAAAGATTTTATCTAAATGTATAGTTAGGAAATTGGAAGTACAGAAATTTAACAGATTTATCCAATAGACGTGCCCCTCTTCTGCTGGCCTTTTGTCATCCCACATGGCTATACCCAGCCTCAGCCTTGGTGGGAAGAGTGTCCTTGGTTTTACTGAGTCTCTGTTGAGCAAAGGTCACACCATCTGCCCCAAGGTTGAGGATGCTTCCTCCCTCCCACGTCCTAAGCAAACTAAAGGAGGACCCAGGACCTTGAGTCCACACTGAAAAGAAAATGGCTGACCCAGTCATTACCCACAAACCTGAACGTTGCAAACCTTTACCTGGGAACATTCTCCCGGGGAGCAAAAGCCAGACCGAAGGGTCCCAGTCAACAGCTTGTCATCAATTTTAGTTTTGGCAGACGCTGGGTGGAGTCACCTTAGTGACTGTGGGACAGAAGGGTAGTTGAGGGAAAACTTAAAAGCGAGGAGACAATCTGTTCCATGCAGGGCAGTCCAGATCACAGCAGTAGGAACGAAGAATGCAAAACGCAACTTCACTAGACAGGAAAGAGAAAGGCATAAAAGAAGTGCCCCTCTCACACTCCCGAAGTGTCTGGCCTTTATGTCATAGTCAGACCCCACACAGAGTTCTTTTTTTCTCACAGGTTGGGAGGATCCTTCATTGGAGAGCAATTAGGGCTCATGAGACTCTCAGAGTCCATCATCTTGCCGCTGGTTGGGATAGGACTCAAATGACCCTACTTCAAGAGGAGACATTTTCTTAAAACTCTAGAGATAAAGGCAAAACCAACTTCCTGGACACTCCTCAGTGTCTTCTCCACACTTTCACCTTCAGAAAGCTCTTTCCTCATTTCTTTGACACTATACTCAAAATATTATCTCCTGTCACAAATAGAGAAAGCATCATTACAACCATACTGAGACTGAGGGCAGCGATGGGTGACTTTACCGTCCCTGTGAGTGTTGACAATGGGACCACTTCCTTTCAGTTTGGGACATCCAAGTTTTAAGAACTGGGCAAAAGTGAGCACAAGTGACCTTCAATGGACCAAATATTTCAATGAGTGAAGGTGAGCTCTCATCTGGAACCAGGAGACCTGTCACTTAGAGGCTGGACACATCAAGCACCTCCTTGAGCCTCAGTTTACTTCTCTGTAAAATGGGAGTGATAGCTCCCAGGATTGATCTGAATAGTAAATGACAGACATAGGAGGAAACGTCTAGCCCAATGTCTGCTCCCTGCAGGCCCCCAAGCTGTTTGCTCACTCATCGCCCTATGTGAATCCCCCAGCGCCCACCCAGATATTAGTGGGCACTGTAAAGCCTGCCCCCCTGGGAACAGACAGGGTGGATGGCAACAAGCTTAAAAAGTTGAAGAGGAAGCAGAAGTCTAGCGGAGCTTCCCCTACGCACGGCAGTTGGGAGCCAGAGACTAGAACAGTATCCGTGAGAATGCTGGGGTATTTATTTAACTTTTGTCTCTTATCACCTTGGATCTTTTCATTTTTTAAATTTTTCTGCTAATCTCTGCAGCAAATCAGACAGAACTTTTCAGAAGAAGTCAATTTTCTTGAACCCTAAGTCTAGAGAGAATTTAAGTTCTCAGCTCGAAAGATATTTACTTAAATATCACTTACAGAGGGGAAAGTCAGAAACAGAAAATTCAGAAGCACAAGGAAAGGGGAGGTTCATCAAGCTGGCTGGTAACAGGATGCAGATGAAATGCAAATATATGCAAATGAGAGGGCAAAACTGTCTTGAAAGGCTGAAAAAGATGTGCTATAACAAAATGAAATACAAGGACCAGAAATGTAAGGCCTTTTATTCTAAAGCTAAAAGGAGACAAGGAAAGGAAAAAGGGAGGGAGGGAAGAAAAAAATTTTACCAACACAGTAAGAGGGCACCATCAGGCACCGTGCTCAGCTGGGAGGTATGTGCACTGCACAAAAGTTCCAGAGCGAGGGAGCAAACAGGGGCCCAAACCCTGTTTTGTTTGCCACGCTACGGCCATTACCTACATCAGCCCACAAGGGATGCCTTTTTCCTAAGAGTCCACCCAGAGAGGGCGACTTTTTCTAATTCACATGCCAACATTACAGAAACTACTGACCACCCCGCACACATATCACATGGAAATAAATCAATAAAAGGAGACATATTTGCCTGTATTGACAGTGAACTCTCAGGTTTCCAGTGTGATGTCACTGATCTAAAAACTAAACCAATGTCAGGCTATGATGACAGATACATCAAATCCTAGAACAATGGAGGCAGGCATATCCCATGCTTCAGCACTCCAGGCCCTACAGCGCCTTGTCCATTCTGGGCTGCTAGGTGTTCAAGGGCACATGCAGAGAAGGGAAATTGCAAAGCAGAAAGCATTCAGAAAAGACGGAAAAGCACAGCATTTGAGAAAGAGTTGAGGTAGGCTCCTGGGTTGCTCAGTCTGTTAAGCGTCTGCCTTCGGCTCAGGTCATGATCCTAGGGTCCTGGGATCGAATCCCACATGGGGCTCCCTGCTGGGTAGGGAGTCTGCTTCTCCCTCTACCCTGCCCCACTGCTTGTGTTCTCTTTCTCTCTCTCTCAAATAAATAAAACCTTTTTAAAAAGAAGAAAGAAAGAGAAAGAGAAAGAAAGAAAGAAAGAAAGAAAGAAAGAAAGAAAGAAAGAAAGAAAGAAAGAAAGAAAGAAGAAAGAAAGAGAAAGAATGGAGGGCGGGAGGGAGGGAGGGAGGGAGAAAGAGTCGAGGCTAGGGGGATGGATGGCCTGGACAAAAGAAGTTACTGCGTGTGCAGAGCGCCAGATCACGACAGCTATCTTTAAACATCTCCAGCAGAAGGAACTTGCTCTGTGATCTCAAAGGCTACATCCAGGAAGCTTCAGGAAACAGATCTGGGCTTCATGGAAGGAATTGTTTAGCACAAAGACAGAGATAGCACAGGCTTCCTGGGAGGGAACTAGGGTCTCCTAATTGAAAGGATTTAAACCAAACCATTCTTTTGCGTTGCTGTTTTCTTATCTTGCCTTGGCCCTTGTTATCCCCACTGTCACTTCTGACAGGCGTACTTCTTCCCTGCCCTTTTGCCTGCCCAAATTCACCCATTCTCCAGCCCAAATGTCTTTTCTTTCATGTTATCTTCCTTCATTTTTGCAGGCAAAGGAAATGGATGCTCTTCTCTCCACCATCCCATACACTTAGCATCTGCATATATTTTATTCCTTGCCACATTCCCCCAATGACAATCCCTCTCTGTTTTTTTTTTTTTAGAAACTTTATTTTCCATCAACTTTATTTCCATGTTTGTTTGTTTGTTTGTTTGTTTAAAAGTCTGGAGAAGAAAACTTAAACCCACACTCTGTGGTTGTTTGATCCCGTTCAGTGGCCCCAGCCGTGGGAGCCACAGAGCAGTCTTGCGTGGGAGCCGAGCGCCCGGGCACCGAGGGCACCCGCCCGCCCTTAGACCCATCTGTGACTGAGTAGCAGTGAACTTCACCCTGAAATTCTTCCTTGATCACAGCCTTTTCGGCAGGGCCTGTCCCTCCTTTTCAGTCCCTTCAGGATCTCCTGGCTCCATGACCAGTAGGACCACCCCCCAGCTCCGCCCCCTGCAAGGCGTGGAGCCCGCATCAGCAGCTGGCTGCGCAGGCGCAGACATTGATGGGCCCCTTCTCCTTTTTACATAATACCTGTATATATAGTTGACCCTGAACCACCCCGGGTTGAACCACGTGGGTCCACTTACAAACGGATTTCTTTTAATAAAAACAGGGCAATACCTAAATGTATTTTCTCTTCCTTAGAATCTTCTTAACATTTTCTTTTCTAGCTTACTTTATTTTATGAATACAGGCTGTAAGACATATATAACATACAAAACGTGTTAATCCGCTGTTTATCTTATCTGTAATGCTTCCAGTCAATAGTTGGCTATTAGTAGTTAGGTTTTGGGAGAGTCAAAAGTTACCTGCAGATTTCCCCCTGGGAGAGGGGTTGGCGTCTCTACTCCCCCCCCCCCCCCCCCCCCCCACCACCACCACGGCCTTGTTCAAAGGTCAACTGTGTACAAACACTACTGTATGCCAATGTACTTGCCTGAAACTTCACCTCGACAATTAGGTAAAACATTCTAATATATGTGACCAGTGAGTCCTCCCTGTTGGAGATAACGATGAAAGGAGAGATGTTGGGAATAAAAAAGAGACAAAGCAGATGAAATTTTAAGAGAGATTAGAAAACAGAGAGAAGTAAACGCAATCTCAGAAGCACCTTGAGACGGTGAAGGGACTGGAGGAAGTGAAAAGCTCCAGAAAGAGGGGAAGGTTCGTGTCCTGTGCAGTCATGGAAACTACTGATGAGAGGACTGGTTTCTTGTCTACTGCATATAATCGATGCCGCTTTACTTTTTTCTCGGGTGAAAAACAAGAAATCAAAAATATCGTCACAAAAGTTATGACACATTTTATGGAAGATCAAACGCAAGAAGACATTCCCTTCCGTTTCTTAGTCTTGCGAGCAAATTAAAGTATAAACTGAACATTTTTTAGCACATAAGCGAACAAAAATGGAAAAGATGCATAGAACAATGCCAGTCATCATTTATTTGCTGTGGATTTTGTCTTTTTTCTTTTTTTTTCTGAAATTGAAAAAGTTTAGTTGTGTCATATTTCCCCTATTCAGAAAAAAATAGAGAAAAAAATGACGATTAGCAGTGGTTCTAAGAAATGTTACGCTTAACTGAAACTTTGCTCCAGTGACCTTTTTCTGTTTCAAGAAATAAGACATTTTAGCGAGATTTGAAACACCTCATTTCATCCCTCAATTTTCATCCCCAGACACAGAGAACTTGACCGTGTTTCATATTTTACGGAGACATAAAACTTGACTCCAGGAAACAAACTGAGGGTTGCAGAAAAGGAGGTGGGTGGGTGGATGGGGTAAAGGGGTGATGGGCATTAAGGAGGACGCGTGATGTGACCACTGGGCCTTATATGCAACTGATGAATCATTGAACACAACATCAAGAATTAATGACGCTATTATATGTTGGCTAATTGAATTGAAATTAAAAAAATAAAATAAAAATAAAATAAATCAGTGGGGAAAAAAAACTTGAAGCAATTCCTATACTTTTAAATGCACAAATGAGTTCTATTACAAGATTTTCTGACATAAGTCATCCTGCAACACTAGGGATAAACACCAATTGGGCAAAAATGTCTTTTTAAAATATTTTGGTAGATTTAGTTTGCTAATATTTTATTTCAGATCATTGCATTCATGTTCACAATTTTCGGCGGCCTCTGATTTTGCTTTGTTTTATCTTTCTTGTTCGGTTTTGTTGTCAGGTTTAGACCCATAAAATGATGTGGGGAGTTGTCCTTGTTCCCTTCTTTGGAAACGTTTATACAAACTAGCGCTTATCTGTTCTTTGAAGATTTTGTAATCTTGGCTGCGTCTGGCTTGTGTTCTGAAGAGGGGAAGGGGCCAGGGAAAGCCATAGATTTTTTTTACTTGATTCACTTCTTTTGTGGTTCTTTTTCATTTCATTAATTTTTGTCATTGATATTTTCCTAGGAAATTGTCCAATTTCTCTCTAAGTTTCCAAACATTTTGTCAGGAACTCATCCATAATATTCTCTGATAGGTTTTTAAATCTCCATCTGCAACTACGTCATGTCTCTTTCATGCTCCTGTCTTTGGTCATTTTCACCAGAAGTCTTTATCACTTTTTTCAAGGAACTAGTTTTTCCTTTAGATGATTTTCTGTGTTATTACTTTGTTTTCTAGCTCATTAATTGCTAACCTTATCTTTATGGTTTCCTTCCTTCTGCATTCTTTCTGCTTGCTCTGTGGTTTTTTTACTGTATTATGTTCAGCACTTAGCTCACCAGTTTTCAATCTCTCTCCGTTTTCTAATGGATGCAACTAAGGTTATAAATATTCATTCAAAGTCTCACTTAGGCTGCACTCTACAGGGGGTTTTTCCTGTTCAACTTTAATTATTTCAAAGTAGATATTATTCTTTCTTTTGTTCTCATAGTTTTTAATTTTTATTAGGGAGAACTTCAAACATATACAAAAGGGAACATCGCTTCCGTTGAATCATTCTGGAAAGTTCCTAGTTCAACATTCGAATGGCCTAATACATGTCTTTGGGTAAAAGTGTTCCCTGGTTATTTTTATTATAGAAATCCATGGGCATGTCTTATTTCTTCTTGAAGACAAAAACCATACGTTAAATAACCTTGTATCATACATAGTGCGCGACAAAATCTGGCCGAATGACTTTTTAATTCCATATGACCATATTAAAAGCAGCTTTTATTTTTACCAAAACACAGCCTTAGCTTCACGGCAGTTAAAAATAATTTTTAAAATACACTTTTTATAGCTCTATTTCAGCATCCTGATCACAGTGCCCACATCTGAACTTCCACGAAAGTTCAGGGTAGTTGCACACACACCGTTTCAGGAGCTATAAATAAAGCAGCTGCCTAGGGGAGCCAGTCCTGCTCTTTCCTCTCTGCCTGCCCGGATCCCGCCCCGCTGTATTTCCGGAGGGTGGTGTGTGTGTCCTCCCCGCGCCTATGCAATCCAGGCCGCATCGGCCGCACTGCTGAGCCCAAGAAAAGCATCACTGAGCCTCCACAGGAAAAATAAGTTGTTGCCACACGAAGGAAAAGATTCCAGAGCCATGAGACTCCACCACCGGCTCAACTGTTTCTAAGAATAGCGTGAACCGTGGAAAAAAAAAAAAATACTGGCACCAGACACTGGTCTTTAATTGTCTCCAGGCTTTAAAATAGAAACAAGCTGAAACGGAAGTGCCCCTGGAAACGCTCTGCAGGCCTCCCTCGGTGCGGGCCGGGGATGCAGAATGTTGAGCCGGCTCCTGGCGACGCTGGCTCAAGGGGCAAGCCCTGCGCAGTGACGTCACCTCGGAGCACTGGCTGCCAGGACAGGACAGGATGGGTATTCCCTGGCTGGAGGGGGGTGAGGGGGGGTGGGGGTGGCCCCCAGGGCGCAGGCCTGGCCCTTCCGCTCCTCAGGGTTTCTCACTGGGCCTCTCCGAGGGAGGGCCCCATGGCACGGGCGGGTTTGCCCTCCCACGGGTTAAACTTGCTCGCCAAATGCTTTTCTTTCCATCTATTTTCATGATCTTAAATTTAGCTTATTGGTTCCTAAATCAGATTTTGCAAATCGTTCCCTGTTTTCAAAACACAACGTCAGCCTTACTACGGGAAGGCCTCTCAGTCTAGAGGCGGGTGTGCAGCTGGACCCTCCTTCGTAGGTTGGCCAGACCCCCCGCCAGGTGTATAGGACAAAGAACATGGCTCGTGATGGTTCCAGCCGCACGCAGTGGTGGGGATTGTTAGAATGCGGGTGCCGCACTAGTCTGACTAGTAGGGTTCTCACCAAGAACGAATTCCCAAACGTTGGGGATTGCTTCTGAATAAAAAGTTGTGCATGCAAAAAGTTCAAAGAATCTGAGTCTCCAGGCATCCAAACATCTCTTAAAGACCAATCATTTAGTGAAAAGAGCGTTTTTCCCCCTGCGAAATTTCAAGTATTTACGAAATTACTCTTAGTTCGAAACATAAAATAAACCAACACTCAAGTCTCTCTCGCCCCAATTCCTAGACGAACACACTGTGCAAGAAAAGGCTGCTGGCCCTGGGGCTCCCAGAAACCCAACTCCGGTTCCTGACGGGATTATTTCAGTTCTCCTTGTAAAGTGGTTATCTGTTTACACAGGAAGCAGTAAGAAGAGAAAGAAAGAAAAGGAAAAGGAAAGGAAAAAACTGAACTGTTTTCTTGCTTGTGCAGAATATTCTGTAATGTCTTCAAGTCAATGGCTGCTTCACAGTGGGGGGATAGTATGGAAGTCAAATAATGGAACTTAATTATATGATTGTCAAATGCCAAACTATAACACCATGTCCCTTCCAACCTAAATGCTAGTTTGAGAGACACATAAAACCAAAAAAAACAAAAAACAGAACAAAACAAAACAAAAAACTAAAGAACAAAACCAAAAACCTAGCACCAGAGGGAGGCAGCCACCCATGGGCGTAGTCCACCCAGATGGAGCATTTTAACTGTGGGTCTCCCAGGGGCCCTGTCTTTGGTTACAGCCATCAGCACATGCAGAAATTTATCATTCGCATCCACCTCCAACCCAATTCTCACTTAAGACTTATCGGCCCAAACAGGTTACCACAGCCAGAGCAGAGACTTGTCCTTGCCCAAGGTCACCAATCAAACCTCAGTTATACTTGCCACATGCTAGGCTGTTCCCAACTCAGAAATCATAGAGCACTTGGTTGCACATGGGGCGATTCCATAAATGTTTGTTCAAAGGAATGGAATCACTGGTATTTGCCACCAATGTTCATGCAGCATTATTCACAATGGACAAAAGATGGAAATACGCTCAATTTCCACTGATAGATGAATGCATAGACAGGGTGTGATACATACGTGCAATGGGATGTTACTCAGCCTGAGCAAGGGGTGAAATTCTGACACCTGCTACAACAGGGATGGACATCAAAGATACTGTGCTAAGTGCAATAAAAAGACACAGAGGGGTAAATATTGTATTATTCTACTTACATGAGGCACCGACAGCGGTCAAAGTCCTCGAGACAGAAAGTAGAACTGTGATTGCCAGAGGCTGGGGGAAAGGAATGGGCAGTTAGTGTCTAATGGGGACAGAGTTTCAGTTCAATAACAGTTCTTCAGATAGTGGTGACCATTGCACCACAATGGGAATGGGAATGTACTTAATGCCACTGAACGGTACATTTCAAAATGGTCAAAATGGTAACATTTGCATTATATCTTTCTTATCACAATAAAAAGAACCATTTACAATATCATCACATACCTAGGAATAAAATTAATGACAGATGTGCAAGTCGTCTACACTGAATACTACAAACATTGCAAAGGGAATTTTTGAAGGGCCCAAATAAATGGAAAGAATTACCACATTTGGGAATAGACAGAGTCAATATTATTAAGATGTCAAGTCTGACTGAGTTGATCTCTGGATCCAATGCAATTTCTGTTACAACCCCTGCAGGATTTTTTTTTAAATAAACAAGCAGATCATAAAATTTATGTGAAATAAAAACAATCTAAATAGCCAAAAGGATCTTGAAGGAGAAGGAAGAGGAGGACAAGGAGAAAAGTAGGAAGTGGAGGAGGATTTTGCGCTACCGTATTTCAAGACATGCTGTAAAATTATAGTGATTAAAAGTGTGTGGTATTGGCATAAGAATAGACAACTAGATCAATGGAACAGAATAAAAAGCCCCAAAACAGACCCATACACATATGCTCACTTGATTTTCAACAAAAGCACTGGTGGGAAAGAAAACTCCCCCATCTACTATGAGAGCAACTGTGGATATCAGCTGGATGTCTTATTACCTCACACTGTGTGCGCACACACACACACACATAAAACAATTCTCAATGGATACAGATCATACCTGAATGTGAAGGCTACGCTATAAAACTTTTGGAAGAAATCATAGAATGATGTCTTTGGGAACCATGGCAAGAATTTCTTGGCTAAGACACAAAAAGTACCAATTATAAGTGGAAATTAGGATAAAATGGACTTCGTCAAAATTTAAAATTCTTGCTCATCAAAAGACATCATCAAGAGGGTGAAAAATCAATGTCCACACTGGAAAAAACATTCACAGTGCATATATGTAACACAGGCTTTGTATGAGAAATATATAAAAAATTCTTACAGGTCAACAATAAAAATGTAAGAATGGCTATACATGCATGAAAAGATACTCAACATCATTAGTTATCAGAGAAAATAAATTAAACTACAGTTAGGTATCAAAAGATACCCACCAGAATGACTAAATTAAAAAGACTGGTAATACCAAGTGTTGGTGAGGACATAGGGGAGTTGGCTCTTTGGGACATTGCTGGTGAGAGTTTGGAAATGTGGTTAACAGTTGCTAATAAAGTCAAAGTTACATTTGATTATGATTTAGCAATTCTATCTTAGATACATACCCAAAAAAAATTCATCTCTGTATCCACAAAAAACTCGTACAAAAATGTTCATAGCAGCTTTATGCAGAAAGACAAAAAATGGTAAGCACGCAAATGGTCGTCAACAGCAGAGGAATAATTATGATATAATCATGCAGTGGGATACTAGTGAGCAATACAAAGGAACAAACGACTGCTACACGTGAAAGAATCTCAAATGTGTTAAGTGACAAAAACCAGTAACAAAGTTTGCATATGTATAGTTTACACGACATCTGGGGAAAAGGCCAAACCGTGGGGATAGAGAACAGATCACTGGTTGCCAGGGATTGAGAAGGAGGAGCACTGGACTCTAAAGGGAGATTTGGGGGGGGGGGCGCCTGGGTGGCTCAGCCGTTAAACGTCTGTCAAATAAATTAAAAATCTTTTAAAAAGTAAAAAATAAAATAAAGGGAGATTTGGGACCACATCCTGACTTTGGTGGTGATCTACGTATGTGTTCCTGCTCATAGAACTATATACGTAGAAAAAGAGAGGGGATGCGGCGCCTGGGTGGCGCAGTCGTTAAGCGTCTGCCTTTGGCTCAGGGCATGATCCCAGAGTTATGGGATCGAGCCCCACATCAGGCTCCTCCGCTGGGAGCCTGGTTCTTCCTCTCCCACTCCCCCTGCTTGTGTTCCCTCTCTCGCTGGCTGTCTCTCTATGTCAAATCTTGAAAGAAAGAAAGAAAGAAAGAAAGAAAGAAAGAAAGAAAGAAAGAAAGAAAAAGAAAAAAAAGAGAGGGGCCCCTGCGTGGCTCAGTCGGTTAAGCGTCCAACTCTTGGTTTCAGCTCAGATCATGATCTCAGGGTCTTGGGATCTCAGCACAGAGTCTGCTTGAAGATTTTCTCCCTTTGCCCTCTCCCCCACCCACAGGCGCACACACACTCGCTCTCTCTCCCTCTAAAGTAAATAAATAAATCTTTTAAAAAAAGAAAAAATGAACACAGCTGCATGTAAATTTAAAACCATTTACACCGAGTGAAAGAAGCCAGACACACCAAAGAAAACACAATATACCATTCCTTTTATCTAAAGTCCAAAAACAGACCAAACTAATCTATATTCGAAGAAATCAAAATAGTGGTTAAAATCGGGTGGTGACATTACATGAGAAAGGGAGTGGTCTAAGGTGACAGGAAATCCGGATCTGTCGTGGTGGTCACGTGGCTGTATACATCTGTGTAACGACGCGGAGCTTTAGACTTGAGATTTCTTCACTTTACTGTATTTTAAATTTACCTCAGTAAATTTATAAAGTGTTATAAAGGATGTTTGCTACTGATGGTCAGGTGATTATAAAGAGAATTCTCAAACGTTCCTCTTTATTTTCCTACAACTGAATTTAAGCCAATAAATACACTTAAATGCTTAAAATTTTGAGTTTTAAGCTTCCTCCCTGGCAGGAAATTAGGCACCTACAGAAGTTCCTAAACTCTGTCAAGTATCAGGTGCAGACACCAGATCTGTAAGCTCTCCACGTATTACTAAAAACAGCCTTGGGGGCCAGGGCACCCGGGCTTTCACGGACCTCTTTACTAAACTTTCCTTCACCGTCGCTGGAACAGCGTGCATCAAAATCAGGCAAAGTGGAGGTAATCCAAGAGGACGATGTTTCCTTTTTGGGTGACGGGCACAAGAGGCATGCTGAGCTAAATGTTGAATTTTAAGCCAGAAAACAAGAAGAAACAAAAAACTCAAACCTCCCGTAAAAAGTAAACGAATTGCTTTAGTTCTCTGAAACAAAAAACGTCGTAAATCTCGATTAAAGAAAGAAATCAAAGCTATGCTTCATTATTAGTATGCCAGATCTAGAAAATGGTACAGTAAGAGAGCATTCATCGTCAACTTGGCGATTAAATAGCTTCCATTCACCGTCACAGCACACGGCTCCATGCAAGAGTTTATTAACTTCAGGGGCTAAGTTCACACTAATTAAGCTTAACTGTCCTTGACCGGCTGCACAGCAAATCTGTCACATGCAGCTGCTTTTGGATATATAGATATATTGATATATGGATAGATGGATGGATGGAGAGACATTCTCTATCTATAGATACATGTCTCTATGTACATACATGATGATTGAGTTTTTTCCTGAAGGTTTCTGTTGCTTCGAGCAGACTGCATTGCCAGCATGCGTCCTTAGTAGATAAATTCCTAATAATAAAGCCTCTCCATTCACATGTGCACTCTTTCTTAGGCTGAAGAAAATTGAAATCAAACTAGAGCATCGGCCTTGAATGCAAGCACCCCCCTCCCCGGGCAGTGGGTGTCTTTCACACCCTTCTGAGGCTGAGCGGCTGGCATCCTGAACCTTAACCCGTGAAGTCAGTTCAAGTCGAGAGTCCCCGCCAACAAGGAGAGAGCCTGGCAAAGAAATAGCAACGGTCTAATCACTGTCCCGTGTGTGCTTGGACCTTCCTGATCCCACCGTCGGCCACTTCAAGCCGAACCCTGGGACAGGTCACTCCGGCCACTGGTGAATGCCCTCTGCTCAGGAAAGATGACCGTTTCTCCCCCGTGCTTTCTTCACTGGGCCACTTCACAGACGGCGGGGCGGCTGGCAATGGGCTGGCTGGAGCTGCACAGCTCGGCCCCCCACCGCCCCAGCACCCCCGGGCTCCAGAATAGGTCGCCAAGGCCTTGGGGTTGCTCTGCGGCCACCACTCAGAGTGAAGATGTGGCCCAGGCCGATTGGAGGACAGGCCTGCCGACAGCTGCATTCACAGGGAGGCCGGGGCTGCTTTGTTGAGTAACTCGGGATAAGCGTGTCTGGGCATAAATCCCACAGTCCTGTGACGAGAGCCCAGAGACGGTGAGGCTTCTCTCCCGTGGGCACCGTGACTCAACCAGCCGTCTTCACTCCCGGCATCAGGCCTCGCAGCTCCTTCTACAAGGGAATGAAAGGAGCCTCTTGGTTTGGGTTTTGGTTTTTAAGTTAAAGTGGGGAGAAAAGAGAAGTCCGCCTCAGTGTCTGTGCCCTGAACCTGCTAATGTGACCTTGGAGGAAGACTGGAGGAGGTCATGGGCAGCCCCCACCCTCGTACCCTCTGTGGGACCCCAAACTGGGGGATCCCACTGACCCTGCTCAGAAGACCACCTTTTTCTTGTCGCCTAGCTGGTCTCAGATGTTGTCACAGTCGCCAAGTTGACTGACTGTCGCAAAGTCCCAGGGAGGGCCACATCAGGGTCCAGAGTGTGCGCCCATTTTCCTTCCATCCTCCACAGAACACTGAGCCGCAAAGCGATTGCCTCCCCTGCTCTTGGTGTTGTTTTCCTCTGAGATGGCTCACCCTGGCTAAGCCCACCCCTCGGCCTGGTTCTGCTACAGGCGTGTGCTTGTGTTGGTGCTTGACAGAGGAAAAACGGGACTTGGACCACGTCTGTTCATGGTCTGCACTGCGTGTAGAACCCAGGTCGGCAGCGTTTCCCAGAGTCAGTGATGTGGACATTGAATCTGGAGGCTAAAGGGAAGGCTGTGCTCTGGGGCTTGGGCAGTCCTGGCAGTAGTCCCCTGGCGTCTATGACAAGGACAGACACGCAGGTGCAGACTCCTCCTCGGGGGAAGACGGGCTCCTTCCTCGCTGTCTGCCCAGCCTGGAAGGACGGCGCTTACTGGGCGATGTTCCATGTTCGCTTGAACTGTGACTCGTCTTCCCCGGGCCTCGAGACCTTTGAGCCGGCCCCTCCTTAAAACTACAGTCACCTCCCTGGGGGAGCAGAAAAAAGGCATTTGGGTGCAGAGTCTAAAGGAGCACACACCACAGCCAAAAATAATTTACCCAGAATGTCCAGGGGCACATCTGTTCTCAATTAAAAATATATCTGGAAGGCAGAGATCTTGATTTCAAACAGACCCAATGATACAAAAGAACTTTGAGCACAGAAGATCTAGTACATAATAAGGGATACAAGGTTTTGTTAGAACATGCAAGTGTTAACTATATATATTATATTATATTATATTATATTATATTATATTATATTATATTATAAAATATATTACATATTTTATATATAGTATATATACTATATATATACTACTATGTAATATATATATATATATACTAGAAAACTTTTTAGTATCATGCAAACACATGGAAGCATGTAATAAGTGGTTACTGTTATTTTGTGTCAATCATAAAATTCTAAACTTACCTAAAAACAAAAAAAAATTCATAACATTAAACTCTAAATATTAGAGACTAAATTTTAAACTCAAACTTTCTAGTTATCCAATTTAATCACAAAAGAATACAAACTTGGGGGCACCTCTGTGGCTCAGTCGGTTGAGCGTCTGACTCTTGGTTTCAGCTCAGGTCATGATCTCGGGGTCGTGAGATCGAGCCCCACGTTGGGCTCCAAGCTCAGTGGGGATCTGCTTGGGATTCTCTCTCCCTCTCCCTCTGCCCCGCTCCATGCTCGCACCTGCTCTCCTTCTTTCTCAAATAAATAAATAAATATAAAAACTACAAATCTGCACTACACATTCATTTCTTTAAAAGATCTTCGAAACCATCATTATAAAAATGATAGTAAATCAAAATTCCTGCTGATCTACAGGGAGCGGTATGGCAAAATCTGGAAGGAGGATTTGCTGTAATATCATCTAACAAAACCAGAGGAAAGAGCAATAGAAGAAGCATTTGGAAAGATCCTGCAGTATTACCTATTCTTTCTACAGATTTTCTTGTAAATTCTTTCAAATTCTCTTCAAGCTTGTACACCTGGGCTATCTTCTGCTAAGCGGTAAATAAGCATTGTTTCATGACACTTACGGGATCCTCACCACATGAAATAGGGACATTTTTGATCCATTTTCTCCTGTCGGTGTTATGTAAATGTGTTTCCATGACAACACCAGTCACCTCATCGCCCCCAAAAATGCCATGAGCCACGACAAGCCATCATTCAATTTTTAAATAGATGACCATTTATAAAGAAACCTATTGGGGACTATTCCGCCGTTTAGATGGGTCTAGTATTTATATTTCTGGAGAATAAGTTTTTTCTGTATTTTGTAGTTTGGTGACAGGGGGCCATCAGGGGGCTCTGGGTCCTGGAAGTCATTCCTGGCATCTGAGCATGGTCAGGTCAGTCGAGCTGGCTTCCTAGGGCTCGTTCCAACCGCAGTGGGACTCTCCCAGCCCCCAGCGTCCTCGAGTACATACAGACTTAGACACATTCATCACGGGGAAACATTCTTGAGGCTGTGTGGCAACTAAAGCTTCATTTGTTAAAGGTTAATCCAAGCCTGTAGCAAAAATACGCAATAAGGGGGTTCTTAAATTTTCTTATTAAATGTAATCAGGGAGCTTTGTTGTCTGAATGTCAGGTTGAAGCCATGACTGGGAAATTTTCTTCTGGGGACAAAAAAGCACAGTGTCACGACGATCATCATTTATCAACATGCTCTGTCCCTTGCACTTGAGAGTTCTTTAATCGTAATGAAAAGTATCAAGTGTGGAGTGCATTTTGCAGCTGACACAGAGCCAAGGGAGCTTGTCCAGTATTCCAGAAATGCCCTTCACTGCCAAGTCATTGACTCGGCACTGGGGTTTGACAGGAGGGGGACAAGCCATTATCCCCGTGTTGGGCAAGACTCCCACCAGGGTCCACTTCCTCCCAGTTCTGGATCTTTCAGCTAAAGGACATATTACATTCAGAGACATTTCAGAATAAATTCACGGTGATCACGGACAATGAATACTTTACAGATCATCTGTCCAGACCACTTATTTTTATAAACAAGAAGCTTGACCCCCAGAAAAGTAAGATGAATTCTCAAAATTTGGGCTGAACTCAGATCTGAAACCAGGTTCCCAAATATTGGTCTGCTTCAGGAAACAGGGAGACACACGGGCACCAAAGGTCAGGCCTTGGCTCTCCAGACTGGGGCAGTGACATCCTCAGACACATTCCCCACACAGAGGCTGCGACCATGAACACATCAGAGTGGAGAGCTGGAATGTTCTTCTGTTACCTACTGAGTAGGTGACAGAAAGGTGGGCTAAGGAAGGAATGAAATTGCCCGCCACCAAAGGGAGGAAGCCAAGTGGGCCCCAGCTGGCTCTGCTCTTTGAGAACAGACCCAATGATGCCAAGAGAAGCCAGAAATCCAGATTAGTTAATGTAAAATCTCCCAATTTCTTAATACTCTCACCCTATTCAAAATATTTTTAAGAAAGCACATTTACGGGTGTGATTCAGCTCCCAGATCTATAACTTTCGGCTTCTGTTCTAAAGCCAATTAACAATGGATCGTTTTTTTTCAGACAACTGTGTTTACACTGCAATTACTCTAGTCATTCTATCACCAGGTAGTATTGTCTGCTGTAGCCATCCAACTCTCGCTGAACTCAGCTCTCCGCTCAAATGAGTCCTTAAAGCCGCCTGTCAATCTCTCGAGGTGCCTATTTCAAATTTCCTCTCTTTTCAGACCTCCAACCCCTCCTACCCTCTGCTCACTTGCAAACAATGGCCTTGCTGCCTTTGGGACAAGCAGAGAACTTTGGGGAGCTCCCACCAGCAACTCAGCCACTTTGGTTCTTACCTATGCTGCCTGTCTTCCTGGTTCAAAGGGTGAGCTGCCCTCTCCCGTCCTTGAGGTCCCTCTGCTTATGCTCAGGATCTCCAGCAGCTGTGCTTTATCGCTTCGGCATTGTTTCCCCTTCCCTACTGGGTCGATGCCATCAGCTTAAAAACCTGCTGCAATGTCCGCCATCTTTAAAACAACAACAAAAAACAAACACGTAAAAACTCCATTACTTTCAACCCCTTCTAACTACGTTCTCATATTTCTATTCCCCTTTATAACACAACTTCTCTGAAGAATTGCCTATACTTGCCTCTCTCAGGCTTTCCTGAATCTGCCCCATTGAGACTTGCGTCCTCACCATTCCACAAAACTGTCCTTGTCAAGGTTGACTGTGACCTCCACACTGACGACCAGACGGTCAATGTTCTCATCTTCCTTCTTGCATCAGCAGCGCACAGTAGAACGCGCCTTTCCTGAACACTCTCTGCATTTGCCTTCTGAGATGCTGTTCTCTATTTCTCCTCCTAGCTCTCAGTCCCCTTTGAGGGTTCCCTCTCCCTTCCTGACTTCATCAAAGCGGTTCTCAGCCCCACTCGTACATTAGAACCACTTGGGAAGGGTCTACAAACTCCTGATCCCCCAGTCCTATGCTAGAGCCGGGAGCCCTGAGGAGGAGGCCCTGATATCACTATGTGTTTTTTAAAATCTCTGAAGATGATAGTGCTGGTCAGTCAGAGAAGAACGAATGTGCTACACGTGGGCAAGTGCTAGCCGAAGGTGCCCCCTTCTTCATCCATACCCACCCCCCAGATGATGGGTCCCATGCTGGTGACTTTCGGGTGTACACCTCCACCTGACCTTCCCCCCAAACTCCATACTTTATATACCTCACTGCCTACCAGGCAAAACCTCTTAAAATGAAAAACAATTTCCAAAAAGTCCCTTTGACAATAAGAATCCCCCTTCCTGGGGCACCTGGGTGCCTCAGTCGGTTACGTGTCTGCCTTCGGCTCAGGTCAGCAGGGAGCCTGGCTCTCTGTCTCCCTCTGCCCCTCACCCCCGCTCTGCTCTCTCTCTCTCTCTCAAATAAATTAAATCTTTAAAAAAAAGAATCCCCATTACTCTGAAAACTCTTTAAATATAGGGAGTCCATTCTCAATTCGACATATGCTCAATCAGTGATAGTAACTAACAAACTATTCATTGTTCATAGAAGCAACGTATGAATTCTCTCAGATTGAAATACAAGGCAAATGAAATGAACCAGACAATTCTGAAGATAGAATACAAAACGGGGCCTAGAATTTATAAATTAAAGTGAATTATAGACTAAAATGAAGAATTATATACCATTGATTCACCAGGAAATGCCAGGGAACGATGGTATGTTATTTAGTAACCTGGAACCAGGCGAAGAATATTTTAATGTTTTAGGTCTCATTCAGGAGAAAACCCAAACCAGAAATGTCTTCTTCAATCACTGAAACATGGTAAGCACCAGTCCAGGGCTTGCAAGAACTGGTCCTGCTCTGAGCAGTTCCCAGCTTTAGGCAAGTCCAAAACTTGCATTTCTTATATCTTCTGTAAAAAGACAATATGTGTGCACTGCCAGCCTTCAAGGGTTTTGTGTGGCTAAACTAAGCATTTTTGGTAATAATCCTCTGAAGATTATAAAAAATAATGTTGCATTTATTGTTATTGTACAGCTTAGTGCTCTATTTAATAACCAGGTATTTTTTTTAAAGATTTTATTTATTCATTTGACAGAGATAGAGACAGCCAGCGAGAGAGGGAACACAAGCAGGGGGAGTGGGGGAGGAAGAAGCAGGCTCCTAGTGGAGGAGCCTGATGTGGGGCTCGATCCCGGAACGCTGGGATCACGTCCTGAGCCGAAGGCAGACGCTTAACGACTGCGCCACCCAGGCGCCCCAATATTTTAAAGAGCACTATGTTAACAATTTATCACAGAAACCTAGAAAAAGAAATCTTACAATTCAGAATGTCTGATATTTGAGGTTCCAATTTTCCCCACAATAATCGCAAAAATGATTTTGCAATAATCCCATGTCCACGGTCATAAGACTACCAAGAAATTCCTTAAAGTTGGTCATTCCAAGTTCCTTTTGAAGTATTTTTCTTCTGCTATGTATTTTATTATTATCATTATTACTACTACTACTACTATTACTATTATTATTTTCATTCTGTAGATTCCTTTAGAAAGAAGTCCAATTAGGCAAAGTTTGTCCTGACTTATGCCTACCGAATCATGACAAAAACTACTCACTTGTTAACGTTTTTAGTAAATTCTAATTTCCATTAAATTTTTAAATAATCTTTAAGACACTTCATTCAAGATGTAGTGAAAACTTCAATGACACTCACTTGTGGACCACATCTAGGCTCAGAATTGCCCGATTCCCGTCAGACTACATGACAGTTCCCACCTTTGGGCACATATCCTGTAGCTCGCTTTCCACTTTATTTCCAGGCCATACAATTTATTCTTCAAATTGACTGTTGGATGTTGTTGTTCAGTCATCAGTTACTTCTCTGGGAAACCCAGTGAAGATCAACCCTATTTAAGAAATATCTAAATTTTTTAATAAAGGAAATAAAACATGTCCCTAACAATTTCTTGGAAACTCAATATCTGTTAATTCATGCCTCCGAATAATCCTAACAGTTTAACATTGGTTCACAGTTCAAAGTGAGAATTAGCCAGAATAATGAACTTATTACCCAACTCTCCTCACAAACTAGAGTCTGGGTTTTACAATAGGGACACTGAATGTCTCTGTCTGATCTCTCTTCATTGTGGTTCCTCAAGGCGTCCCCATATTTCAAACATGTCTGGCCTAATGAATTTTTTTCTTATTATGGCCACAATCTGTTGTGCTGTCAGATTCACACCCGCTTTGAGGGCTTTGTTGTTCTCTTTTTGGCTTCAGACCCTTGCAGTTTCTGGAGTGTTGACTGAGGGTACAAAATAACTGGTCTGGGCCGATCTGCCATCCTACCATGGTATAAACCAGATTACACATTCAAAACAACTTCTTTCTCCTTTTGATCACTGAAGCAATGGACGCCTAATATTGTGAAGTATATTTTTATTATCTTTAGGTCAACTTAAAACAAATGAGGACCATCTTGAGAACAGACCTCCCCAGAGCTTCCCAGGTCAAGGGCAACCAGGGCCTCATCATTTTGTTTTAGTATTGAGGTCATTGCTTGATGCCATGTTTTCATAATTTATCAAGAAGTTCATCAGCTGGGAAATAGCTTTGTAGGGGAAAATCTCCGTGGTCTGCTCAGCATCTGAAAATCTCAATAACCCTTCAAGGTAACATCATGGATATGACTTTATTACGAGAAAAGGGTAAACTGACTTCTGGGTGTCATAGAGTCACACATGCACAACAATTTAATCTCTCAGTTTCCAGATTTTGGTTTAAAAAGTCTATATCCGACATTCTGGAAAGGAGGAAAGGGTTGTATGCTATCCAACAGTTCCTCTTCTAAGGGGGCTGTGTACCTTCTGCGTGCTGATCAGGCTTGTTCTGCTGGAGTCTGACACTTGTCCTACCGAGCACACGGGGGACAAGCCTGGGGTACAAGTGAGCTTCTCCTTGTAGGCAGGGGACATTCCAGGACTGGGGAGGAGGAATAAAATGGAACCCCAAAGTTTCTCCTGCGAGAAGGAACACCTCTCATGTTCTGGGTGTGACTCTTTTTGGTTTCAACTTTGAGCAATCTTTCAACGAGTGAGAATCCTTCCCGGAAGTAGACTCCAAGATGCCCGCCGCCCCAAGAAAACAGGAGAAAAGCTCTGTGTGGAGACAACCATGGAGAGCCATCAATCTGAAAAGAAAATAATATAATTTTATGACCAGATTATTTAATTTCATGTTCATCTTTAAATCTATAGCCTTTCTATTGTCCCTTAGCATTTGTTTGAACTCCAAGTTAAGTGTTTAGCCTGGCCTCAGTGGTGCCAAAGTCTCAAAAAGCAAGCCTTACAAGTCCTGCCACTTTTGCCCTCAGAGAAAAAATCTCCCCATTAGCAATATTTAGAAAATATTTCAGTTTTGTTACTAACGGGGTTTAGTACGCAATGCTGCCACTTTTGATAAGGTCAAGGTGGGGAGAAATACCCATTAGGAACACATTACTTGGGGCGCGCCTGGGTGGCTCAGTTGGTTAAATGTCTCGTCATGATCTCAGGGTCCTGGGATCGAGCCCCATGTTGGGGGTGGAGCCTGCTTAAGATTCTCTCTCCCCCTGCCTTAAAAAAAAAAAAAAAAAAAAGAACACACTACTTGGATTCAATTTAATTTCTCCAGATAAGAAATAGTTGTAAAGCTTCAGGGTTTGCAAGGAAGCTCCTTGAGCAGAAAGGAGGAAGGGCGGTGGGGCTTCGACCTGGTCTGTCCGGCAGCAGCTCTCGGGGGGCTTGGCAACAGGTGAAAGGCAAAAGAAAAAGTCCTGGTGTGGAGGATGCACCAAGCAGAGAAGCAGCTAGAGGTTTCCAAGCCTGACAGAGTCCGAGTTACAAACACACAGAAGCAACACAAGAGGCAAAGTTTCATTGCTGAGGCTGACCACAGCTCTGGAGTCAAGGTGAGTCTTCTAGAGAGTTAGACAGATAACGTACTTTCACATCTCGTGCTACAGGGTACAAGGCGGCTCCTCTGGAGAAGCTGATTCTTCCTCATTCTGATAGTTTGAGCCTCTCTGTACACAAAGCATACGTTACTTTTGAGATTAAACACACACACACACACACACACACACACACACACACACACCAAAAAGAGGAAAAATGGAAGGCCGGCCGGCAGGAAGGAACAAGGAAGGGATGGAAGACGATGGGAAGGAGGAAGGAGGGAAGGATGGACTCTAGTATGCTCACCTCAGTTCTCCAGTAAGGCAGGAGAGCTCGCCATACATTCTTCTTTGCATTGTCCCAGCGTCCCAGAGGCATTTCAGGGATGGTGTTCTCATGGGGCAGTGATGGCAGCCAGGTGGGCGGTTACCAAGAGCACTTGGAGAAGATGGAACGACGACCCCTCACTTTCAGGGAACGCCTAAGGATAGTGAAGGTTGGTGGTTGACCTGATGGACACAGACTTGCATAATCTCTTCCCAGAAGCCACGACAGATATTTTGTTTTGACCTGAAAAGATGGCCTCACCATTCCCACCCACCTTTCTCTCCCCACCTGTTGCCAGAGGAAAATAATTTTTTCTAACTCAGCAAAGAAAAGATAAACACATTGCATTGCCATTTAATGTATCTAAGGGAGAAATCCAAACGCAAATAAAATGCACAAGGCAAATGCTTATATCTTGGTCCACAATGGAGTTGAAAGAGAAGTTGAGAATGTTCCATCTTCCTTGAACAATCCCCATACCCCTGCATTTACATTCATTCATTCATTTTTCAATTTATTAAGTACCCACTATGTACCGGGCACGGTGCCTGATGCTGGAAATACCAGGATGAAAAGACGTGTCTGTCCTCGCCAGGAGCTATATGCACTTACAGACACTGGAATGTTTATGTTTGCTGATGTGGGTTACGGTACGAAATGGGGACACACAAGGAAAAGAAGTGTCTAAGTCTGCCTGAGAATTCAGGAAGATTCTCTACACTGAGACTCACTCTCCATCCCATCACTTTTGAGTAGAAATTTCTTTCTTCAGCTCAGACCCCACCTCTGTTGCAGTCACTTCTCACTCATTATGTACATTTGGCCACTATTAAAAAGAAGCTATCTTGAAAGCAGAGAGTCTCAGAACAAAAAAATATTTCATCTCTGCTTTCTTTCCGTAGCTCTTCCTCTCCTTGCCTACTCCACCCAAGGGCCCTCCAGTAAAACAACCGTGAGCAGTCTCCATTCCACACACAAAAAGAAAGCAAAAACCAGGTATCAACTGTGTGTCCCCAGGTACCTAGTGTTTTTGATTCATTCAAACTTGAATTTCAAGGAGGTGACCCACCAGCCCAATTTTCTCAGGACTGAAGGGTTTGCCAGGACTCCAGACTTTCCGTGCTAAAACCAGAAAAGCTCGCAGGTGCACTAGGACTACGGGCCACCTTAAATCAGTGGGGCAATGGTGAGTTCTCGCCATCTTGAGGCTCACGCCATCTTTCTGTAAGGAAGCTTGCCTGAGTTCATGATTTCAAAAGCAATCATCTCAAAACACTGCTTTATCAGATCAGGTTCTTGGCAACAAGAGGACAAAATAGCAATCTGGTCTGCACTCCCTTGACCCCCTTCTACCATTTTAAATTATAGCCAAAGTAAAAAACTAGATAAATAAAACCACTCCAAGCTAGGTTCTAATCAGATCTGATTGAACCTCTCAAAAGACAACAATTAAAACAAAGAAACAGAGGAACTTGCGGGCTGGGAATTAAAAAGTAACCATTCCTATTATTACCTGCACAGGCTTCACCAAACAAGGTCCTGGGGACGTCCAGCAAATGGCTTAACATTGGACCAGTGACCACCTTTTTTATGCTAAGTCCTTTGGGATTGTCTACTGTTTTTGATTAAATATGAAATTATTGCTGAAGACCTTATTGCTTGCATCTTCAAAGTCAACCATTAGAACCTACTGATTGCCAGTGTGGAAGTAAAAAGTCCCTTTGACTAGAAGAGAAAGACCTCTATGCTCAAAATGGCACAGCTCCAGATATGGGATGTGACTCTTGTCTCATCCATCGGCCACTCTTGTTGAAACAAGACCGTATCATCCAGGGAGCCTCTCCCAGGAAGGAAGTGTGGGGGTCCCCTATTTCTCTTAGGTATTTAAGGAAGTCCAGGTACAGAGCTGTCCTCAGCAATTCTCCAGAATATTCTGTCACTTCAGATTCTCTGTGAAGCCCCAAAGGAGAGAAGGAAGTTAAGTGAGCAAAGGGGTCGGGGAGAAAGCTCCAAATCCCCCGTGCTAACAGGGTGTAGCTCGTTACATAGGGCACCGCCCGTTCCCCTTCGGTTTCCCAGGGCTGGGTGGTTTTTGGCAACTGCAATTCAGGGCAACTGCAAATACTAAACCTTGCCATGAGGAACATGGAAAATGCTGAACTTCAGAAGAGCCCTAAATGGGGATCTTCTCAGCATGGAGAAAAAAACAGAAGAAGACGTAGGTCTTAGTAAGGTCTGTGTGCTCTTTGTAGTTATCACAAGAAAACGGACTAGGGCGCAAAAGGAAGCTGAGGGAGGGAGAGAGGGATCAGAGATTGAACGCAGCCCTTCCCTCCCCAACCGGCAGTACCTACATTCTGAATGCTCCCTCTGGAAACACCTAAGAGCCCATTATAGAAAACTATACTTGCATTGTTGAATAACAGGGAAAGGTCACGGCTTGGTGGTCTTGGTTTCTTATACCTGCCGATTCTTCTGTTCCCCCAAAACGATAGCCACTGGCAGGCATGTAGTGTCAATGAACGCCCCCCTCCCAGGCTGCTGCCCCATGGGGAGGGGGCACTGGCCCAGGGAGAAGCCTCTGCCTGGTACAGGGGCTAATTAGGACACATGGTCCTCAACGCTTCTGTGGTGTGGGTTGGCCTGCGGACGGATTTTCCATTCGATCTTTAATTTTTTTCTCTTCACATTTTCCACACTGCACTAAAATTACTCTCCAGAAAAGCATTTATCTTTCCCGTTGCCACTTCACAGCCTGTCCCCATTAGAGGATTTTCAGGAAGGGTACCTGTAAAAACATCCAGACTTTTACAAGTGGAACATCACAAGAAAATCCTATTTTCTTTTCTCCTCCTACCCCTTGCCTGCTACCCACTCAACTCGTAAACTCAGTAAAAGGATTTCTCATCAGTTTCCTTATTTTTCTCCTCTACTTTTTTTTCTTGTTTGGGGGAAATTTATTTCAAGAAAAATTTTTATTTCCAGGACCTGTAGCTGACTTCCAAAAACAGACAAGAAAACTCACAGTGAGATGCCTCATTCTGTCTTGTGTTACAATAAAAACATGTGCGTGTTCGTGTGTGTGCGTGTGTGGGTGTGGGTGTGTATGCGCGTAAAAGCTATTTCCCACCAAGTTATTTTTTAACTTTTTTTTATTATAAAAAAATAATAAAAATAATAAATTCATGATGGAATATTTAGCGATATCAAAATAGAAAAAAAGCAATATTCACCAAGCTAAAAGCCAAAGGCCACCAATACTACTATTTTAGCATATTTTTCCATTATCGGACTGCCTGCAGTTATTGTTTTTATACGCTGTTTTAGAGTTCTGTAGAGGTTCGTCAGCTCACTTCAAATGTTCCCCCCCCCCCCCGCCGAGAAAACCTTCCTAAGCCTTTTGTGGCCCCAGAGTTGGCTCTTCCCTTGATCACACCTATCACCAAATGGCAAATATTCTCTGTGTACACATTTGTGTCACTCACTAGACTGAGAGCTCCTGTTCAGCAAGGACTTTCTTTCACTCGTCTTCGTTACTTTAGGATCCAGAGCCTCATAATAAATTCAACAATCAAAGCAAATATTTATCTGCACAGTCTCTGTGCCAGGGCCAGTTACTGGGGACTGAGTTCGCATCAGTGAGCCGAGCGGACATGAGGGGAGCCGGCCACAGGTTGCGTGTGCTGAAGAAGGGCGGGGACAAGGGGAGAGAAGGAGGGCTTGAGGAAAGGCAAGGGCCAGACCCGGCATGAGCGGTACAGTGGGAGCCATAGCAGGTTTTATTCCGGCATCACACTTGTCCTGGATGCCGTGCAGCAATAGATTAGAGCTGCCTCCCCCAAGTGGAAGTGGGGGCCACTTGTGAAGCTGAGGGGGGCTCGGGCTGGAGTGAGAGCTAAGCGAACAGACTCAGGTATGTTTTGGAGCTGGACGAGGCAGGAATTTCTGACCAACTGACTCCGAAGGCAGGTGAAGAGTCCAGCAGGTCTTCTGCAATTCTGGATGGAGCAACTGGGTGGATGAAGGTGTGACTGACTGAGATGGGGAGGACAAAGCAGCCATCGACCGAAGCGGCAGGAATCAGGCGTGCATTCTGGGATATATTAAATTTGAGATGCTTGTCAAATGGGAGCGTGGAGTAGGCAGTTAGATGCACACGTCTGGAGTTCAGAGAAGCAGTCTGAGTTGAGGCTATAAATTCAGGAATCACCAGCAAATAAATGTCATTTAAAGCTATGGGTCAAGTTGAGACCACCCACCAAGAGGATGGCAAGAGAAGAAGTGACGTGGGCACAGGGTTTAGGTGGGTTGGGGGAGGGGGAGGAGCTAGAAGGAAGTCCAGGCAAGGTGGTGACTGCTGCAGGGGGTGGAGCCTGATGAGGCAGAAAACTGAGCCCAGACTGTGCAAAGTGGAGGTCACTGCTTACCTCGCATGGGGCTGGGGGGCGGGAGGGCGGGGAGCCTGGCCTGCGAGAATTTTAGGCATAAAAGGCAGAGAAATGGAATGGCAGCTGGAGATCCTCTAAAGAACCAAGGAAAACGTTAAGAATGTTTGCATGCTGATGGGAGTTATCCAGTAGAAAGAGAGGGAATGACAAGGTTGGAGATGGACGGGAAAGTAAACGCAGGAGGCCTTGAGAAGGTGAGGGGACAGGGAGCGACACTTTGACAATCGTAACTGGACGAAGGAAGGAAGAGACAAGGTGGCTGGACTGTGGATCTGGTAGGAAGTTGAGAGTTCCCACTCCTCAGAGAAGCACGAGGTGAGGCCATCAGCTGAGGGTGAAGAGAAGATAGGGCAAGCGTGTTCAGGAAGAACAAGGGAGCAACCTAGCCCAGCCTCGGGCATGCGGGAAAGCTGAGCTCCATAGGGAAGGAGGAGTGGAGTTTGCTAAGTAGAGCAAGACAGAGAAAGATGCGTATACGCCTGTCTGAGACAAGTCAGGGCACGGGAGGACTGGGGGCTGAGAGCATTTAGGATGGCCTCCATGTGCCTTGGGATGGGAGTGAGGTGCGTGGCTGGAGAAGTAAGTAAGGGCTTTGTATGCCATGGTAAGGAATTTTGGTTTTACCCTGAAGGCAATGAGGGAGATTCTGTAGGGTGTTGAGCAGGGAAGGGACATAATCAGACTGGAGTCCTAGAGAAGATTCTGGGTGGGCATGGCAGTGACTTGCTGGAGGGAAGACACTAAGCCAGAGGCCAACGTGATCAACATGGCCGGTGACTGAAAGTCTAGAGAAGCTCAGCAAATTCTCGAAGGTCCCAAAGCCCGGTAAAAGAGAGGGATCCAAGACAACGGATCTCTGTGACTGGGGGCTCTCAGCGCTCTCCCTCATTTTGCATTCTCCATGGCAAGGAGCATGTTTCTCATTTGAGAGCCATACCCTTTAACATTCTCCCCTACAGCGAAAGTAACTGACTCCATGGATTCTCAGCACATGTGTTCTTGCCCAAGAACTCCCCAGCTGCCCAGCTGGAAAGGCCTCCAGACCTCAGTGGCTCCTGGCCTGCCTGCACCCACTCCTTCAGAAAGCATTTATTCAGTGCCAACCTATGCACTATCTTCCAATGGAAAGAATGCCTTTACGGGGGATGAATGGATCATTTTCCTTGACTTATCCACTAAATTGGGTGAATCAGAGGATTATTCTATAATTTTCATAGAATAATTTTCATCCCATGGCCTCCAAACCCAGTATTGCTCATGCAAACAGCACACCCAAGAAGGAATACCACACCCTGTGTGCCTTGCTCCCATCTAACGTTAGGTTAGTGAGGTCATGAAAACAGCAAAGCCTCCCAGATCTTCTCTCCTCAGTCTTTGAGACTTTCATTGGAAAATGATCATTTTGGTCTCTCTTTCTCCTCCTATGTTCTCATTTCTCCTTCCTACTTCCCTTCTGAGGTTGGGTAGGGAAGGGTCAAAGGGAATCGGAATTGAGAAGGCAGAGATTCAAAGAAGTGACAAGAAATAAGGGGGTACAGAAAGATGGAAGCCTGGAATAAGGGGAATTTATCCCATTATGTCAGCTCAGGCAGCATGTATAACTTAGGAAAAATACTTTCATAGACGATAGTTTCTGAAATTAAAATCATCATGCTAACTGAAAATAATTGAAAAAAATTAAAATCAGCTTAAAATAGGGGTGTCAGGCTGGCACAGTGGGTAGAGCATGTGACTCTTGATCTTGGGGTGGTAAGTTCAAGCCCCATGCTGGGTATAGAGATTACTTTAAAAATTGGCTTAAAATAAATGAAAAGATTGATTTTTGAAAATTACAATATTTTTCTGAAGGGGAGACCTTATCAAAACAAAAATCACAGCAATGATGGTTCAAGGATGGTGGGAGGAGTCTCTAGGGAATCCCAAGGGGGGAAGCCAAGCGGAAAGGTAAAGAAGAAGAGGGAGAAGCCACAACCCAAGATCACATGTCAGAGAGCACAGAGCAAGCCAACCTGGAGGGCCAGGGCAGGAGAGAAGCCAGGGCCTATGAGCAGGGCCACGACAGAGCGGCCAAGAGCAAGGTGAGGCTGAGACCAGAGTAGGGCTACTGCCCTGAGGGCCGGATCGGGGAAGCTGGAGTGATTTCCTGTAGACAGTCTTGTAGGGATGGGAAGCCATGGCCAAGCTTCACCGACTTTACCCCATGTCTAAAATGGGTGAAATCCTTCCTATAAGACATCAATAAGTGTTTTGTTACTTCTTTACCAGAAAAGTGTCTTGTGAATAACCACGGAAAAAGACACTATGTTTACCACTACTTACCAAACACAGAAAAATCAGACCAGTGTCTCAAATATTCTATTTAAATTTCTCACCTGCCATTTATTCTGTTTCTGTGCTTTCTATATATTTAGAGTTGAGATGCTCCCTCTTCTGTTTGAAATAGTGCTGATCATTTTCCCATCTGCTCATCTCTTGATGAACACTGTTCAGCTCTTTCCACTGTCCAAGTCATTTCGAACGTATCTGCTCACTCCACTTGAGCAGATGCCCCCCACCCTCGCCCCATTATTCTGTTATTGTATCCTGTGCAAGTGTTTCATCCACCTTGAGAAAACTATCAGCATTGCGGAACACAAGACCACCGCTCAAAGTGGCATAAACAAGAAGGCAATGTCTTAGCTGGTAGAGCATGCTGTCCCATTGCAACGCATCTCCAAAATTCCTTCATTCAAAGGCATGGCAGCCTCAAGGACACAGCTCCTTCCATCTTCCTGCTTTACTCTCCATCATATGTTTGTTTCCCTCAACCTAGCTCCCTCATTCTTCAAGATGGCGACCACAGAGGTCCTGAGGTCACCTGCAGACACAACAACTTCCAATACAAAAAGAACTGGGTCTTCCTCTGTGTCTCTTTTTAACAACCACTACCAAAAGGCCCTTCTATCAGTCAAGGTTGGGGCAGAGAAGAGCTGCAGCACTCACAGAATTTAACTGAAGCGTACTTGATGGAGGAACCATGTATAGACCATGAGCAGAGTTCAGGGGACAGACCGACAAGAAATGGTGAGGTGCCAAGGATTAGTAATGTCAGGAAGCTCTTACTACTTCAGGTCCTGAAGGGACAAGAACTGAAGTTCCTACTCCTGTAATGAGAGCTGTCTCGGAGGTAGGGAGGTGGCCCGACAGAGCCTATGCCTCAGCGGGAAGGAGCTGCTGGCAAGACTGCAGCCAGGAAAAGGGGTGTCATAAAAATTTTTAGTTCCCGGCAGCGCCTCTGTTAGCCAAACCCAGTGCAAAAGAAAGGACAAGCGAGCCTTCTTGAAATCTTTAGAGGCCTCCTGGGGCACTCAGAAAGGCAAACAAAGACAGAAAATTATTCTGGAAGGAGAAAAACAAGGGGAACGTGACCAGCATATCCCCTAGCTGACTTCCCCTGCACGTCGTTGTCCGGAAGGATCGCGTCCTAGCCTTAAACCAATCACTGTCAAGGATGCTGATTTAGAGCCTTAGACTAATCAAGATTGAACTTTAACTCACATGGGAGAGGGGTAGACCCGCAAACACAATTAGAGTTTTGTCAGCAAGGAAGGAAGGAAGGAATAATATCTGCCACAGTAAACATCTATTCTTACCTGACTGTTTAAGAAAAGGAAAAGGAAAACCTTAAGCATATGTTCAAAACAACTTTTGAAAATGTATTGGTCTGTGAAAACTAAAAGTTTTGGAACAACTTTTATATATTTGTAAAAACAAAAGGCTATTTAGTCTCATTAGGATTTGGGGATTGAGATTTAGAAGAGGTCTGGAGCCTAAAGGCTGCAAAACACACATCCACTTTGTAATTTTAAGTGGGAAGGAGGCAGATCACCAATTAAAAGAGTCCTCTATGGAATGTTCTCCAGCATTTTGTCTACTAGAGTTTTAAGTGTTTCACAGAGTGGTGGCTCTCAGGAAGACAGAACCATTTCCTCCCCTGCTCTGCAGTAGGTCACAACACACAAATCCAATTTAATCCTTGCCCAATGCAACAATTATTACAATAGACAAAAAGGCAAGGAGAACAGTTTAGCACTTAGGCTAAAAGGCACTCTGATTGTGACTTCTTTACTGAAAGAAGAAACCAGGAAAGGAACCGTGCATTACAGGGACACAGAAGCCAGCTTTAGAACCATCATCGCCTCACCGTCTTATGAATAACTGAGCATTTCATCTGATTGCAGTTGACAGAACACTTGAAACTTCTGCCTTCTGTTCCCGAGATGCAGACGCTATGGCCGTGAGTAAACACTGGGATCTAGATTTTTCTCATCACTCTTTAACTTGAAGCTGACTTTCAGACAGTTCCGGTGTGCAGGATGACAGTGTTACATGGAACGGAAGTCAGGAATTAAAATTTAGAAATAAATACCTACTGAACTGTGACAATGTCTTAGTCCAGTCAAGCTGTCGTAACAAAAATACCATAGACGGGGAGGCTTATAAACAACCTAAATTTATTTCTTAGAGTTCTGGAGCCTGAGAAGTCCGAAATCAAGGTGCTGGAGGATTTGGTGTCCGGGGAGGACTTACTTCCTGGTTCACAGAGGACCCGCCTCTCTCTGCGTCACCACATGGCGGAAGGGATGCAAGTGTTCTCTGTGGTCTCCTCCCTAGGGGCGCTAATCCCCTTCACGAAGGCTCCGCCCTCATGCCCTACTCACCCCCTCAAGGCCCCACCCACACTACCATCACACTGCGGATTAGAATTCAACGTGAACTTTGGGCAGACACGAACAATCAGTCTACTAGCAAGAACTAGGAACAAAAAGGCAACAAAGGACACCCGAGGTCTGGCTGAGTGGACTACGAGTAAACCAGGACATACGAACACATCGGTATAGACCCAAGTTTTAGAAGCTTCCATGTGCGTGTGTTCTAACTACAGAGGAGGCAGGAGCTAACACCTCAGAACAGGAGACGTTTTCGTGCTCTGGTTACTTACAGTATAGTTGCTTGTTAACTAAAATAGAGCCCTCAGTTCTGACAGCAAACAACTCCATAATCCTCATAAACAAGACAAATTACTCCCTCAATCTACAAGTAAAAGATGGTGGTCTTCTTTCCTTTTTTTTTTTTTAAGATTTTATTTATTTATTTATTTACTTATTTAGAGAGAGAGAGCAGGGGTGGGCAGAGAGAGGGAGAGAGAAGCTCAGGCAGACTCCCCGCTGAGCGCAGAGCCCAATGCTGGGCTTAATCCTATGACCCTGAGATCGTGACCGGAGCCAAAATCAGGAGTCAGATGCTTAATTGACTGAGCCCCCAGGTGCTCCAAAACATGGCGCTTTTCAAGCAATTTCTCAATTATTCACACACACACCCGTGATGATAAGGAAGGCAGGGTAGTTTGGCTGTAGTTACACACCACACGAAATGGGTGATTTTGCCAGTTGCGTCTCTCAAGTACAGGCATTATGCTCCGGCCAAGTTCATGTGTCATTACACTTGTACAAACAAGCTGAAGAACAAGGAAGCATTAAGATAATGACTAAAGAAGAAGAAATAATTTGGAGGCAGTTAGAATAGACCTTTAGGAGAAAATGGGTTCTAAGAAACACTGGAAGAGATATTGATAAACGAAGGAGTTCTGGAAAACAATCTGGAAATATTCCACATCAGAAGAAAAGGCAGGGGATGTTGAGGATGTTGGCATGGCTGGAAGGTAAGATCTGAAAAACACTCATTAATACAGAAACAGGGAAGAGACGATATGTAAAGATGCAATACATCTCAAAGGCCATGTGCTATCATCTGAATGTTTGTGCCCAGCCCCCCAAATTCATATATTGAAAACTTATGTCCACTGTGATGGTACCAGGAGGTGGGACCTTTGGGAGGTAGTCAGGTCATGAAAGGAGAGCTTATGAATGAGATCAGGGCTCTTATAAAACTCCAGGGAGCTCCCTAGCCCATCTGCCATTTAAGGACACAATAAGTGGTCTGTGGCCCAGAAGGGAGCCCTCATCTGACTGTGCTGGCGCTCTGATCTTGGACTTCCAGCCTTCGGATTGGTGAGCAATCCATTTCTGTTGTTCACAAGCTACCCAGTCTGTGCTATTTCCCTAGAGCAGCCCAGACGGACTAAGACACCATGGCTTGAAGCCATAAGGGAAGAAGAAATTGGATGATGGCAAGACAATGAAATGCTCCGAAGTAAACGATAATATTTTTGTATAAAAGTTATTTTGGAAAACTGATTTCATCCAGCAAAGTATCTGAATGAAGAAACACAAAACAGAGCTGCCCACCTCCACTCTTGTCACATGCATTGTAAGGAGCCTAAGAGACTGACTATTGTCAAGGATCTCAGAGCAGAATGGCGGCCACTTTTAATGCTATCGTCTGAACCCTACTGAGTGTTGACGATCATGGCACCACAATAGTACCAGGAAATCAGAAAGACAAGAGAGGATGAAATGGAAGGCAAAGAGTTTATCCACTACCATCTTTAATTTGGGGTGACTAGCAAGCCTTCCAGAAGAAGCGGCTCGACTATAGAAGGTGTTGAATCGAAATGTGAGACCAGTTGGGTGTGTTGCCCCTGAATTTAGCTGCTTCAGAAATATAAAAAGCAAATTCAATAATAAGAGAGAAAAGTCTGTGTGCAATTCACAGAACACTAACCCAACCCTGGGTAAAAGAAGTGGGGTAGATGCTTACACTTAAAACACAAATTTTGCATCTGTAATTAACTTAGATTTACCTTCAATTTAGTTTTCCTGTTCAACTTCCAGAATATTTTAACTGTAAAAGCCCTGAATTTAAAGAAGAAAAAAAAAACTGTAATAAGAAAATCTGGTACTACTTTGTGAATCAACTTTTTAAATGGGCATAAACATTTCCATGTGTTAGCATGCCTCTACTAGCCACTTACGGCCTCTTACTTCTTTTATCTGTGGCTAAACTGACTATAACCAGCTGACTGGAGCATTGTGTCAGTGGGTCTCAGGGAAAGCGGGCAGTGAGGTTGAGTCAGAAGAGCAATAAGTTTAGAGGATGGGGGAGTGATGTTTGGGAAAAACACTGAGGGGAGAATGAAGATGGCCGGTGGTTCAGACCATGGTTCAGATCTGACACCTGTAAAAGGGGAGGGGGGAGGAAACCAGATGGAGCAGGGAAAGCCTCAGATCATGGTGGGTCTGACGAAGATCTGGCCAACCTGATAGGGAGCTCTGGAGGAGAGGTTACCTATTGGAGGGGTGCCTGGGTGGCTCAGTCAGTTAAGTATCCCCCTCTTGATTTCATCTCTGATCATGATCTCAGGGTTGTGAGATCGAGCCCCACATCCGGTTCTGTGCTGGGCATGGAGCCTGCTTGAGATTCTCTCCCTCCTCTCCCTCTGCCCTCCCTCCCCCCCCCCATGTTCTCTCTCTCTCTCTTAAAAAAAAAAAATCACCGATTGAGATCACTGGACGGCCATGACCATTGTGTACAGTCAGTGGCTGAGAGCTGCCTGGGAAATGTATGGTCTTGGCCCGGAAGTGGAGGCAGGTCCTAAAGATGTTGCAGCTGGGGGTTCTCACTGACGCCCCCTGCTGCCCGGGGCATTCTTCCTTGAAGATCTGAACAGCACACCCCGATGCCTGCCACGGTCCATCCCTCTGCCTCGTGGATTTACTTCTCCATACACGTTTTTGGAACAGCTCCTCCAAAAATCCCCTGGGGCTCTCTTTCTGAGGGAAACCTAAGAGAGGGAGTTATTGGTACAAACTATAGCTGGTCCCAGGACCGACCCCGGCACCCCACTTCTCTCCCCTTCGTTATCCGTTTGAATTCCCCCTCATCCTGAGCTATTCCCTCCACTGATCTTGGCGGCTTCGCTGGTGGTGAGACCCAAACTCTCATTTCCCGAGGGGTCCTGGGTAGCGAGAGGATTCTCAGGCTGGGGTGACTGTACCTGTCTGTTCATGGGCTAAGAAATACAAAGAGGAACTTGAGTTATTCACCTGAGTTCTACACACATTCCTCTCTCCCTCCACTGGGTATCAGCAACCCCACTCTTTCCTCTGATCGGGCTCAATTATCCCCGCCAGGATGGGGACTCCTTTTCCTGCCCAAGCAGAAACCGTAGCTTGCAGTTCAATAAGAACATTGTTGTGTCCCCTAGCAAGGAACCTGACCCTGAGGGGTTCTGGGGTAAGAAACGCAAAGTATCCCACTGGGTCATTCGGAACCATAGCAAGTAGGGTCACTCTTGCCACCACCCCTTGGTACTGGATCCCATGTATTCTTCCTACTGGGGACACAATGCCGGAAAGAGGTCTCTCAATCAGTAGGTCTCTACATGGCTGCAAGGAAGGCACACCACTCGCCCAGAGCGTGGCCTCCACGCTGGAGCCCCGGTCAGCAGCTTCTGGATAGTGTGGCATGTCATAAGACCGGTGGATCCCTCACTCTGGACCCCCTCTGTACCTCCTTTGCTGTGAAGGTGTTCCCTGATGGATGTTACGTCGTGTGGGATTTTGTGCTCGCAGATCGACCATCTCAGAAGCCACCAGATAGTGATGCTAGCGAAAACTTTATGAACAAGAAAAGCAGCCTCATACACCTGAAACATGGGTCTAGTCTTGTGATAACAGATCATTAGCCCTTCCAGGAAAGAAGGAGGCTAACGTAGTCAACTTGTCACCAAGCGGCTGGTTGGTCTTCTCAAGGACTTGCGCCATACTAGGGCCTGGGCCTCAGTGTCTGTTGCTGGAAGAGGCGGCAATAGTCAGATCAGTCTTGGGGAATGGGAACCCACCATGGTGGGCCTACGCATCTTCCATTTCTGCCACGGTGGCCGATTACAAAAGCAGGCTAATAGCAACTGGCCATGTCACTTTGTCTACTTGGTTCAGTGTCCCTTCCATGGTGAATGCTTTCTGGCAGCTGTGAACGTGTGATACAAAACTGTTCAGATTTCATGCCTACTTCCCCATGTCCACCCATATGCCTTTACCTCCAAGATTTCTTTGCCTCTGGTTTTCTAGTCTTTGACTTTCTAGGCCTTTGCTCAGAGTTCCACCGCAGAACACTTCTTCCACACAAAGCAGCCAACCCATCTAGAAAGCAAGCTTGGATTTCTTCCTCTTCCTTCAGCTGGTTGTACGGGCCCTGGGTTAGTCAGATTTCTCCAGAAAAACAGAACCAACAGGAATATATGTAGGAAGAGAACATATATATATATATATATATATATAGCTTTATATAGAGAGAGATATAGTTTGAGATAGATAGATGTATGTGCATATATATGCATATATATATATACAGAGAGAGAGAGAGAATATGTGTCTGACCACTGAACCATTAAAAACCTTACTGACAAAAAATAAAAATAAAAAAATAAAAGCAAATAAAAAATAAAAACTGTACAGACATGGCAGGGCCTTACATCTTCAAAAGTTTCTCTCTCAACCTCTGGAATACATTTCCAGCCACCTCCTGTTTATTCGGCCTAGCCAGCTTGCTAGTTTTGATGTCATGGGTTAATATGTTGTTTTCAGGGGCGCCTGGGTGGCGCAGTCGTTAAGCGTCTGCCTTCAGCTCAGGGCGTGATCCCGGCATACCGGGATCGAGCCCCACATCAGGCTCCTCTGCTGGGAGCCTGCTTCTTCCTCTCCCACTCCCCCTGCTGTGTTCCCTCTCTCGCTGGCTGTCTCTCTGTCACATAAATAAATAAAATCTTTAAAAAAAAAAATATGTTGTTTTCAAGGGTAACTACATGGACCAGATCTCAGACTATATTATGACAAGGTGTGTGGGACAGTTAACCTAGCCTGAGAGCAAATCAGTCACTGTATATTGTCAGCTGTTCCATATGATTATTACCTGTTTCTTATCCTCCTTCTTGATTGGGATAGAAAAGAAAGCATTTGCCTGGGGCGCCTGGGTGGCTCAGTCATTAAGCATCTGCCTTCGGCTCAGGGCGTGATGCCGGAGTCCTGGGATCGAGCCCCACCTCGGGCTCCTCTGCTGGAAGCCTGCTTCTTCCTCTCCCACTCCCCCTGCTTGTGTTCCCTCTATCGCTGGCTGGCTCTCTCTCTCTTTCTCTCACATAAACAAATGAAATCTTTAAAAAAAAAAAGAAAAGAAAAGAAGGCATTTGCCAAATCCATGGCTGCACTCAAGGTCCCTGAAGTCACATGTGGGAGCAGAAACATCCCCTCAGAAACGCAGCTGTGATCACTACGACTTGGTTGAACACTTGGCAGTTTACAATCATTTTTCAGGATCGAGCCAGTTCCCGCGGTGGTCAAGCGGGTGGAGCTATAATAATAGCTCCACCCCTACGTCATGATGTCACATAATGTTACATAATGTCACTGAGATCCTGACAGGTGACATTAATCCCCACGATCCTTACACTCGTGTGTGAATAGAAAATGTGAGGTTCAGAAAGGCCAACAGATCAAAAGACGACTACCATTGAAAAAATGGTTTCTAACTCAGTTCCTATGAGAAATGGGCACAAGTCGCCACAGGGGGCCACACGGAGAAGCCCCTGGGTTAGTCAGGAGGCAGAGGGAGAGGGGAAAATTGTGGACAAGGGCCTTTATTTTAGTTTCCACGAGAAGGAATGGGGGAGGCAGGGAAAGTAGGCTCAGGATTGGCTAGTTTGAATAATTTCAGTGAGCTCTGGGGTCTAAGGGCTGTCCCTAGTGGTACAGTCCCTGGCTCTGGGATCATTGTGACAGGAGGATGGTGGCCTGGAATATGACTTGATAAAGGAGATGGTTGGGTGGTGGGTTGCGGATTGGTTTCTTTGCACTTGAAAAGCACTCTCGTAGACAAGGTGTTTACTGTCTCTAGAAATTGGCTAGCCCTGGGAGGAGAGGGACAGTCCCTCCAGGCTCCAAGACGTCAAAGTATCAGAACACAGGAAATAAAAGACATGCTTAGCAGAACCTCAGGATGCAATATTGTTTTATTTTTACTATTTTGGCCAAAAGAAACACTTTCAACAGCTTCAACTTGACCTTTCCCACTATGACCAAAGTTTAGCCAAAGACCCAGTGGCAGGATGACTCAAACTGCCAAGTATATCAAGACCAAGTATATATTCAGAGCCTGGACAAATGACCACGGGGCAGGAGGCCATAAGCCACTGTAAGCTGGGCTTTGGCCAGAACTCCATTTATTACTTGGGTCGCCTCTGCCGTCTTTCTAACAAGGGGGTTATGATGACACTTAACACATCCGAAGCATCAGTGCCTGCTCAGAACCTGTGTCTAATAATCCTCAAAATATTTAGGAATTTTCCTCCAAAGCAGAACCATCTGAATAAATGGTCTTTGGGGAACTAGGATCATCCCATGACGGACCTTCTGTGGTGTTGCTGGGTCCTTCCTCCTAAGAACCCAGCTACCTTTTCAATTGGCGGGCTCCAGGTCTACCTAGAGATCCAAAACTGGACGAGGAATTGCAAGTGTTTGACCGAGCAACCCTCAGTCTCTCGGGTATCCATTCTCGCTTTCTTTTGATTTATATATATTAAGAAGTATCCTCACTAGATTCCCATCTGTTTCACCCCATCATCACTGCTAGCCATGGGCTCAGCTCAGTGACGGCCCATCCCCCCACCACGCAGGAAGGAACCACCACCAAATTTCCCAACAGCCGGGCCATCACACCCATCATAATCCTCCAGTGGACCTTCTGGTTTACATAATCTCTCCTCTCCAGTGTATCTACTTCCCTGAGCCTTTTAACCCTTTTCTACACTCTCTGCCATGACGTTTTAGACTTTCTAACTCTGCTCAGCATGGGCCTGTCTCCAGTCTTTCAGGAACCAGCCAAACGGCAAGTCTGCACTGTCCCCTGGAGCTTTGCCAGGGTGTTAAGTCCCATATCCTGAGAAAGGGCTCCAAAATCCATAAACTCTCTCCTATCCAGGTTTATGTCCCAGCTCCCTTGATCAAACATCCTCAAAATCCAACCCCAATTCCTGACAAAGGATTTTGGCTAATTTTTGCAGTCAAGGGGGAAGGGGTATATTCTCTCTCTAACTTACCAGGAGGTGGGGAAACTAAGGAGGCCCTTTTTGCCTTGTGGGGACAGAGCTCTGTGGTGTCATCCCTCACTGGGGGAGTCCTAGCTTGTAATAGGAAAGGGTGAACCATCTCTGCAGACTCAAAGGGTTTAGAGGGGTCTGGGGAGCCAAAATATTTGGAGGCATGCGCCCTGATGTCCCCATCCCTGGTGTAAGGGTCCCACATGTGCCCAGGCAGACCCCGACCTTGGCACAATGGTTCAATTGTCTTTAAACCTAGGCAAGTCCATTAAGTCCTGGGTTTGGTCTCCTTTTTCTACCCTGACTCCAGGAACAGGCTTCTCAAGAGGCCTCTGGCCTTCACACTTGCTTTTCAATTATTCCCTAACTGTCTACAGCTTCTCCTTAGCCCACTGTAGGGCCTCAATGCAACTTAGCAACAGCCAGCCGATTCCATAGTCCTTGTACACCTTACCTCTCCGACTTCTCAAATGCCTGCGTCCTTTCTCCAGCCAAGGCTGCCCCCTCTGCTGGAATATTCTCCCAAGTGATCATCATGAAAGTTTTAGTGATTGAGTCACCACCTCGTGCCAGAGATCACCATACTCCAGGTATCACTGGGAGGGAGTCCTCATTGCCAGCCGAGTGAGTGACCCCGTCCCGAACACCATCCTGCCAGCCGTCTCCTCTGGTTCGTGCCTTATACCAGCTGTATCAGGTTGGGTCCGTCAGAAAGCAGACACTAGGAAGTGAGGAGTACGAGAGGCTTGTTTGTGCAGCACCTGTGAAAAATAGGGCGTGTGATCAGACTCCGGCAGCAGGAGCCCCCAGATCAGGATGCGGGTCTGACACCTGTGACGGGAAAGAGGAGCGGAACTGGGGCACCCACAATGCAGAGCTCATAGAGTCTCAGCCAGAGATGATCTTTGGGGTCCCTCCTTGGGCACTAAGGGCCAGGCCCCAGAGTCCCTGCCATGTTCCATCACCGCCTGGCAGCTGCCCTGGGAATGCATGGTCATGGCATGAACACAGAAAATGCTGGAGGCTCCAACAGCTCTTCGCAATGGATGCAGGCTCTTTCTTAAAGAGAGATCCAGCATCCTGCCTCCATGGCTGCCACACAGCTGTGGGACTAACTGGTGAGACTCTGATTTGAGTGAGTTTGCTCAGATAAAGCGGTAGGCACATCCTCATCTTCTCCTGTTCATGTACAACAACTACAATGACGATATGGTCCCTACACCATCTTCACGGAATAAAAGAGCTCGTCACCATCAGTCAAAGACATACCTTAAACACTTCCTATAAACCAGGAACGGCGCATGCTCCGAGAGAACAAAGATGAGTACGTAGGCAGCCGTAGAATTCATCATCCAAACCTGGACACTTTCAAGAGGACGCTTAACACCTGTGCTGGGGCAACAGGTGTAGGCCTGGACCGTCCTGGGAAAACGGGGATGTGCCGTCACCCTGTGAATAAGACACATCCTTGGTCTCAGGAATCCACAATCCAGAAGGGATGGTAGGTACGTAAATACATCTACCACAGTTGAGTGTGATAACAATAAGAATAAAAGGGTAAAGACAAGAATCAGAGATGTGAAGTAATTCTGTGCTTTCTGAAAATTACAAGGCTTTTGGTATCAAACAAACCTGACTTTGAATTCGAATTCTGCCACTGACTAGCCTTGTGACCATGGGCACATTCCTTAACCTCTCAATAGGGAGACTGTCCCTGCCATGCAAATCTCTGACAGGGACAATGATAGTAAGAGTCCTTGGCTCAGTGGCATGCTTTGCAAATTTAAGTGAGATTAATATGAACACGCTAACACATCACTTGGACTTGATGAGTTCTCAATAATAAATATTAGTTGCGGGTTTTTGTTGGTTGGGTTGATTTGATTTGTTTCCTGGATCCCAGAGTCTAGAAAGGGGAGCACTCGGGAGAGGCCAAATCTTGAAGGCTGTGTTAAGGAGATTGAAATTCACCCTGTGGGGTCAAGGGAAACCACGGAAGGAGTTAAACCACAAGAGGAGCCCTGCCAGCCTGAGTTTCAAACCGTGCCTTTGAGCGTGGTGTCCAAGGAGATGGGCCCCATCCCACAGTTTTATTTTTGTCTGAATTCCTGCACCAGCCTCCTCCCTGGCCTCCCTGCCTTGTCTTGTTCCTTCTGCCACCAGGATAATCACCCCAACCTGCCATTCTGTCCCTGTCACTTACCTGCAAAACAGCCTCCAAAGACTCCTCCTGCCTCCAAGACGAAATCCAAAGTCTCCATCTTGCCCTGAGCTCCTTCAGGAACCTGGCCCTGCCCACCAGCCTCACTGACTTCTCCCCCCAAAGTACTCACAGCCACTGGGACTTTTAGACCTTTGCGGGTGCAGTTCCCTCTGCATGTGTCCCCCCAACGGGTGGGAGCCAGCCCTTCTTGTCACGAAAGTCACAGTGTGTATCCAGCCCCAACCACATGCCCGCTCTCCTCGGTGCCTCCATGAACCAAACAGACAAGCATCCCTAAGCTTTTTCCCCATGGAGTCTGTTCTCAAGCGGTGGTGGGGAAGGGGACAGACAATAAATACACAAAATATAAAGCATGTTAGATTTTCCATGCCCCAGGAAGCAGAAAAGCAAATTAGGGGACAATGGGATTACCAAGGGGGAACAGGGCCAGTGGGCCCAGGGTCCGGTTGTCAAATGAAATCAGGTGATTGGGAGGGACCTTAGTGCGAAGGTGACACGTGAGCAAAGATGAAAAGGAGATGAGGGAGTTGGTCAAATACTTATGGAAGATGGGAGAATTCCAGGCAGAAGGAACAGCTAAAGGAAAGGCCCGCAGGCAGGGTTAGGGCTGGGGTGTTAAGGATCAGCACAGAACTGGGGGGGGCACAGGGGGCAGGTGGACTCACAGCTTCTAGTGTCAGTGAAATGGAAGCTGGTGCAGTGCTTTCGGGAGAGGCATGACGTGACTGAGCTTGACCTTGAGAGTCTCCAGGTTGTCATGCTGAGGATGTCCTGAGGGATGTCGACACAGGGCCACAGTCAGGAGGCTTGCACTCGTCCAGGCAAGACGACTGAGGAGGAGTGGCCACGTTCAGGAGATATTTTAAGCCATTTAAGCCAAACTGATTTCCTCATCAACTGGACGTGAGACGTAACAGAGGAGTCATGGCCCCAAAAGTTTGCCTTGAGCAGCTGAGAGGATAGGGCGGCATTTCTTCTCTGTGCTTCCAGGGCACATATCTCTGAATTATGCCCCGTCCTTACACATCTGTCTTCTCCCAGGAAACAACACAGTTATTTTGTCCTTGAACCACGTCTCACGAGTCTTTCGTCAGGGCCTTCTAAATATTTATCAGATGAATGACTGTTTAGTTTGCTAGGGCAGTCGTCACAAAGAACCACAGATGGAGCGGATTAAACAGCAGAAATTTATTTTCACACAGTTCTGGAGGCTGGAAGTTCAAGGTCAAGGTGGCGCAAGGGTTGATTTCTTCTGAGGCCTCTTTCCTTGGCGTGTAGATCTCTCTATGTCTTCACATGGTCTTCCCTCTGTGTGGTCTGTGCTCCTACTGCCTCTTCTTGTAAGGACACCAGCCATATGGATTAGGGCCCACCCTAATGACCATATTTCAACCTAACTACCTTCTTTAAAGACCCCCATCTCCGAACACAGTCACATTCGGAGGCACTGGGGGTCAGGATGGCAACATATGAATGGGGGGGAGGGGTGGACACAATTCAGCCCATGACAATGACCAAATGGGTTAATAGTAATTTTGGAGATACAAAGAACAAACCCAATGAAGGAAACCAAGATGGAAAATTAAATATAAGACTAGAATCAGGAGAAACCAATGTCACCAAAGCCAAGAGAAAAGAAGGGTTGAAGGAGAAAATGGCGCCCAGTGCCCAGTGCTGCAGAGAATCCTGACGAGCTGAAGCGGGAAGTGCCATTCCAGAGGAAGATCCTGTTCCTATAACGGGGATGTGACCCTTTGCACTACTGAGCTGTGAAACTGAGAGACACCCTCTTCTTTGAAACACCAGCTGGGATGTCCGTATGCAATCTGAAATCACAACTGGGGAAAAAATGGGGGCGCCTGGCTGGCTCAGTCCGAGGAGCATGTGACTCTTGATCTCAAGGTCGCGAGTCTGAATCCCATGTTGGGTGTAGAGATTACAAAACAAAAACAAAAACAAAAAAAAACCTAAATACATAAACTTAAAAAAAAGAAAGAAAGAAAGAAAACAATTGGGGAAGGAAAATACCTCTGTTGTCATAGAGACTTGAAAATGTCTAAGAAATTTTACTGAACAGGGAAAGGCTTAATCTCCTCCAAAATATCTTTCTACTATCTTTTAAACCCAAAAGGCTTCACTCTTATTCCTTTTGAAGTTAAGGGTTTACTCAAGTAGTAAAACATGCCAGATGGGATTCTGGGTCCAGGAGCTCTGAGTCTAGGATACGAAGGATTTCTGGAGACATGTTCTATTTCTCCTAACATTAACTACAGTCAGACAAAAGGAGCATGCCGTAAGAGACTGCAGACAAAGCTGCCCCCCAGCACCGTCCTAATCCTCCAAATACCTTGTAAGGTTGTAAGTTTTTGAAAAATAAGTTACATCCACTCAAGGGGGAAATGCAAAAGTCAAATCGTTTTCCCTTACCCTGATGTGAGTTTTTTTAAAATATTCCAATGTTATTTTTGCAAGTCAGTGTATAAGCATTATTGAAAAGTCCAATACTGCCTGAGTTTTTTAGCTCTCCGTTCCTTTAGCAAGCCATTTAGATCACAAAACAGTTTTATCTAATCCTTCGCGCCAGTACAGGTTTTGATAACATTGATTGAATGTAAAGCCAAAATATAGATCGGAAGTTAGAAGTATTGCTATCGATCCTTTTCTGATATATCCTTTTTCTCAATAATTCATTGATTTGTGACAAAACTAATAAAAGCCAACATTGATTGAGAGCTCACTACTTTGCAGATGCAGGCTAAGTGCATTACATTTGTTTTCATGCCCTTCCCCCCCATCCAAGTCACCCCAACTCCCACCCCACTCTCCAATGACCAGAAGGCTCCGCACGTCTTGCATTTTCAAAGTTTCTCCCGTCCGTTCCCAACTCCTGGAACCCTTCCACCATGCCACCTGGAACTCAAGGGCAGGAACTGAGGAGAGAAGACTTTTTAGTGGTCAGTCCAAAGTGAATGATGTCCAGAATGAAAGATCACATAACCACAACAGAGAAGGGACATATGGTGGCATACCCCAAGCCCGGAGGAAGAGAGGTCTCTTTGTATGAAAGGACTGATATAAGTGCACCTTTTTTAGATATGATAAGGCATGGAGATACAGTGACCCTCTTCTAAATTTCCTAATAAGAAAGCAAGCCTAATAATATCAGACCATCATTTTTAATGCATTCTTGGGTTCGACAAAATTTGTTGAGTATTCACTATGTGCAAAGCATTGAGGTCATACTATAGGACCAAATAAGCAAATATGTTACCTTGAGGATGTGAGGATATAGTAGAGGGAGAAGACAAATTAACAAATAACTATAAACACAAAGTAGAAAATCACTGTAACTGAGGCACAAGCAAACGTAATAGCGAAATCAGGGACAGAAACGTATATTCTGCAAGGGGCTAACTCAGCACCCTGGCTATAAAATTACAAATAAAGAAAAGGCCATTTCTTTCCTGGCAACAGTATATACTAACTTCAGGCACAAAAACAAAAACAAAAACAAATTTCTGTAGCATCCTAGAGAAACAAATGTATGTAATGATAGGGACAGGGCAGACAATTCTAGGTGATTCTCCTGGAGTTCTGGGGAGTGAAGCAGAGGCATGATGAAATGAAAACAATTTGCCTGATGGTTCATTTTAATATGAAGATCTGTGAGGAAATCCCGAATATTCCTTGACATGGAAATGTTGGGAGCAACTAGAGAAAAATCCCCAAGAGAAAAGGGCCCTTCTGCTGCCCACCGCCAAGAACGTGACCTTGTTTTTATTCATAGAGTCGCAGACTTACAAACAATGATTTGGCTTCAACAATGTGGCTCAGACTATTGTCATCAACAGTTTTGATATGGAGGGGAAGTCCTTATTAAAATCAAAAAATACTGAAGCCCACTATTAGCAACAATCTGTTTGTATGATTTCTAGAATAGTTCGTTGGTGGTTGGCTTTTCTTTTAGTGTAGATCAACTTCCTCCCTGTCCTAAACTATGAACAATCCATTCTGGAAATACAGGAATCACATTACCAAGCCTAACCCTGGGGGCTTTTTATGAGAAAACGATGTCAGCGTGATTTTTAAAATTTCGTCTAATATCATCCCCCCAAAATGGTCTGCTGAACACTTTATATATCTTTGCCAATAATTAGATTTACATACCTATAGAAAATTTAGCATATATAATTCCTTTGAACCCAAATAGTTCTACTCCATGATGCCATGGGCATACCAGATGGGCTAACAAAATTAATGCTTATTTTAGAATATTTGGTATTTATTTCGAATATCTGCTATTTCATCCAGTAGCGCCTCCTTGTAGCAAATGATCCCTCCACGCACTTGGGACAGGGAAGGACCCCACCTGTGTGTTACGGAATAAGTGGTAGATGGACGTAACCCAAAGGTCTTGTCATTCCTCTTAAGCTTTCGAGAGATCCCGTCCATTAATATCAGTAGCCCAGTTTTCTTTAAGTCTGAAGGAATGTATTATCAGCAATTTTGACAAAACATGTTTTCGTTTACACCCGGCCATTTTAGATGGTACGTATATTTGCTTTGACTAACCTCAGAAATTCAAGCTAAACATAGTTACGGTAGGTACATAAACAAGCAGGTCCCAGGGTTAATGTTTGACGATGATGGCTCTTCTGCTCAACAGCACGCGAAGCCCGTAGGCTGTACTGCCCACACGGAACAAAAGATAAATACTCACCCACCCAGGGGCGCCTGAGTGGCGCAGTCGTTAAGCATCTGCCTTCGGCTCAGGGCGTGATCCCGGCGTTGTGGGATCGAGCCCCACATCAGGCTCCTCCGCTGGGAGCCTGCTTCTTCCTCTCCCACTCCCCCTGCTTGTGTTCCCTCTCTTGCTGGCTGTCTCTCTGTCAAATAAATAAATAAAATCTTAAAAAAAAAAAAAATACTCACCCACCCAAAGTCAGCCAACTCGGAGCTTCCGACTGATGAAAAATTATTTAATCATGAAAGCAAAAAAAACACACAGAAGGTAAAGCTGGGAAGTTGCCTCCATTTTAGCCCAAAGAACTCTCCCCAAGGACCCAACAGAGGATACCAGAGGCATCGATTCTTTCCATTTTTGAATGACCATATATCACTTTACAGCTCATTTTATAGAATTAAAATAATCTCTCAATGGATCTGTAAAAAATGTATCAAAAATCTATCAGAAGATATTTCTCAAATCCATTAATCATTAGGAAAAAATCCTACATGCATGCATCATGCATGATACCAAGGATTTTTTTTTAAATATTGACATTTGAAGGGAGGAAACACATTTCCAAAGGTCAACTCTGGACAGGATTTATGTGTCTGTCTTGCAAGACGGGGCTCCCCAGGGTAGCCGAGAACACAGCCCAGAGAAAGGGCTCAAAGAGTCTTAGGCTGAACAGACAAGTAAAGACCAAATCCTGACTCTTACCTACAGTAAATGTGAGCTCTCTTCACTTGGTTTCTCTCCACTTCAAGTCAAAACTCCCCATCAAGAGGACAGGAAAAGGAATTTTACACAGTAAGGCCACGGTTGCACAGCATTCCACAGACACAAAGGGCAGTCCAAATGCATGTAAGCCCAGATACAGTTGAGAAACTTTGGTTCTAGGGCGCAAGAGACCAGCCAGCTCCTCACCCCTTCACTCAGGAAGAGAAAGGGAGCGTATGCCAATGAAAATGCTCGCAGGAACAGGTCCTGCAGACGCCCACAGGGGAGCCCCAGGTTTAATGCGCGTGGCTTGCAAAGGTCCGCATGCCGGCAGGAAGTTAGTATGTCCTTCCACGTTTCTCTGGGAAGTTCTGCTCACAGGTGCAGCCCATATCACGAAGCTGCGCATGCGCCAAGTACCGCTGATTTTTTTTTTTTTTTTTTTTTTTTTTTTTTTTTTTAGCAGAGGCTGAGTTTCTGCCTCTGTAATTAAACGAGGCTGATGAGATAATCAGAAGAAACTGCTTGATCCCCCTGCCACTTCTTTCCTCTGCATCTCGGCCTCTCTGGGCATTTTTTTCATTAATACAGGGAGCAATTTTTTTAATTTTATTTATTTATCAGAGAGAGGGAGAGAGAGCATGAGCAGGGGGAGGGGCAGAGGGAGAGGGAGAAGCAGGCTCCCCACTGAGCAGGGAGCCCCTCGAGGAACTCGAACCCAGGACCTGGAGATCATGACCTGAGTGGAAGGCAGATGCTTAACTAACTGAGCCACCCAGGCGCCCCAAGGGAGCAAATTTAAACCCCCATCCCGGCCCAACAGGGGAGCTCAACACCAAATTCCAAATCAGCCTTTTTGTTTACCATTGTCCCTCTGTTGGCAAGAGCGTCCTCACTTCTTAGCCGACAGTAGCAACAGCTCTTCAGTTATCCCACAGGAGATGTGAGCCACCTGTTCCAGAATGGTCTTAACCCTGGGTCCTAACACTGCCCCTAGAGCGTAAAGCTCAACCGTCGCTAATGGTCGACCTCGAATCCAACACAGAAAATGCTCTCCGTGCGTCCCTGGTAGAACTGTGAAGGCAAAGTGTACACGCCCATCGTTGACCTCATGTTTTCTAAATTAGTAAATCTTTTTGTTCAATGATTGACCAAAGGACCCACGTGATATCACTGACACTATCACATTATTGTGACACTATCACACGCCCATTAAACCTGGGGCTGATACTCGGCAAGGAGCGCGTGTGTGTACCTGTGTCTGGATGCCGCTGCGGACGGTTCCTGCCTAACCACCCAAGACATGCTTCAGATCTTCTTCTTTTTTTTTTTTAAGATTTTATTTATTTATTCGATAGAGATAGAGACAGCCAGCGAGAGAGGGAACACAAGCAGGGGGAGTGGGAGAGGAAGAAGCAGGGGGAGTGGGAGAGGAAGAAGCAGGCTCATAGCAAAAAGCCTAAGGTGGGGCTCGATCCCAGATTGCTGGGATCACGCCCTGAGCCGAAGGCAGACGCTTAACCGCTGTGCCACCCAGGCGCCCCTGCTTCAGATCTTCTAATTCAAGAAACAACCTTTATACTCTTAATCTTAGCACTAGACTCAACTGAAGGGCACACAGCAAGAAACTCAAATGTTGTGCCACATTTAATTTAAAAAGATAGATTTCCTCCCAAACTTTCTTAAGGGTAGTTCATAGGGTCAGAGTCTGATCTAACATAGAAGAGAATGGGATTACCCATGACATTTCTATAGATTCCTCCTAAGTATAGATCAGATAATAGGCCTTATCTCAGCTGGAAATGTCCCATCTTCCTCCTGATGTTAAATATCATTTCTATTGTTAGAAAATAATCTGATAGAATCAATACATCGTGGGCTCCCCCACATTCATAGGATTTCCCATCTGGTTTTGCACAGTGCCTTAATACACGTTATCTCCTCCAGGCGGAGTTCGTCATTTCCTTCTTATGGTCCTAACCTGGGACTGGCATCCTGTTTAAGTGTCGCCTCTCCGGGGAGGCTTTGGCTCAAGAGCGCTTCACGCCTCGTTCATCTTTCTAACACCAGCGATGTGCACGCTCCCTGGTGCCCCTGAGTTTCAGCAAAACTATTTATGGAAACGAAATACATCATCTCCTTTGATCCCCGCACCAAGCCTGGGAGGAGTGCAGATGGCGAAGCGGAAGCTGGGAGAAGCCACACCGCCGGTGGTAAGTGACAGGTGCAGCACAAAGGCCCAGGATGTTAAATCGAATCTCATGTCACCCCGCCAGGGGCCTGACTTCATGTCACGCTTAGCTAGTCAGATGCCCTGATACCTCAAAATTAATTTTCACTTGATATGTTTTATATCTGCACATAGATTGTCATTTCTCTGAGGGCAGAAGATTTTAGGTTTATAAAATCCATTCAACATTCACATTCATCTCCGCACAGTCTGAATTCGTTACTCACTGCAAGGAGTATGAAAAGTCATATTTAATCATGTTAACGTGAAGCCTAACTTGTAATTTATGGAAGTTGTCCAATGACCATCGGGACGCTCTATGAGAGGGAAACCTGCACCCCCCGCTCCTGGCCTCTGGCCACCAACACCGTTGGCTTTTCTCTCTCACTCTGTCTTTCTTGGACTATTGGTTTCCAAGCCTGGAGACAAACTAGTCTCAGGCAGGCCGGTGGTTCAATATTCCAGCATCTTTTTTGGAACTTCTTATGTCATCCCAAAGCCCACCCTGAGACTCGAGATCCGATGCCGCAGTACAAGGACCAGAAGCTCCAAGTTCAGCTGGAGTCAGCCCAGCGGAGCGTTCGCCATCCTGGCAGCAACCAGGCTCCTGGAAACTGCAACACCTGTCACTTTCACCATTGAACTTGGAGCTTCTAATAACCATGTTAAGTCAAGTTCAATCACTAATTCTAATCATCAGAATGAATATTTGGTTAAACACTTAATTTATTCCAGGGTCAATACCTGAACGTCTAGGTTTCATTCAATATCATCCGTGTAGTGTTTTTGTTTCAAATACTGTTGCTTAAATACTATGTCCACAAGCTATGTGCTTTCCTTCTGCCAAATTCCCATCATGATCCACTTGACTGACGTTGATTTTCCAACCCAGTATCTAACAACATTGACATGTATAGTTCAGTAGATACATGGTGTTTTTATGTATTTTACATACGTTCGTTCTGCCTTTTCCCAGTAGGGGGTAAATAACTGGAAGGCAAGCACTGTGTCTATTTTGTATCCCCTTATCACACCCAACTTGGAAATCCATGTGGAATGAGTGAGTATTCAGGAAAGGCTGCTTAAGTTATTTTATAGAATATGGTAGCACCAAAACAGGGCTAAGAATGTGCCTGTCATGGGGCGCCTGGGTGGCTCAGTCGTTAAGCGTCTGCCTTTGGCTCAGGACGTGATCCCGGCGTTGTGGGATCGAGCCCCACATCAGGCTCCTCTGCTATGAGCCTGCTTCTTCCTCTCCCACTCCCCCTGCTTATGTTCCCTCTCTTGCTGGCTGTCTCTATCTCTGTCAAATAAATAAATAAAATCTTAAAAAAAAAAAAAAAAGAATGTGCCTGTCATATGCCATAGAACAGAGCACAGATATCCCTCGTTAGAGATTGAGCTCTGGGTGAGCAAACATCCGTCCAAATTCTACCACTGTTCTAGGTCTTCATTCCTCCAAGACAATAAAGTACATATATAAATAAAAAATACATATATAAAAAATAAAGTTTTTTTAATAAATACAGTACAGTAAATGTATTTTCTCTTCCTTATGATTTTCTCTTTTTTTTTTATTTTAAGATTTTATTTATTTATTTGACAGAGATAGAGACAGCCAGCGAGAGAGGGAACACAAGCAGGGGGAGTGGGAGAGGAAGAAGCAGGCTCATAGCGGAGGAGCCTGATGTGGGGCTCGATCCCATAACGCCGGGATCACGCCCTGAGCCGAAGGCAGACGCTTAACCGCTGTGCCACCCAGGCGCCCCTCTTTTTTTTTTTTTTATGCTTTATTCATTTGAAAGACAGAGCGCGTTGGGGGAAAGGGGAGAGGGAGAGGGAGAGAGAGTCCCAAGCAGATTCTGTGCTGAGCGCAGAGCCCGATACAAGGCTCCATCTCATGACCCTGATATCACAACCTGAGCCAAAACCAAAAGCCTCACCCTTAACCGACTCTGCCTCCCAGGCACCCCACTTCCTTATGATTTTCATAATAGCATTTTCTTTTCTCTAGCTTACTTATTGTAAGAAACGGTGTAGAAGGCATGTAACATACAAAATGTGTTAATCAGTTATTTACATTATTTATAAGTCTTCTCTGGCCAACAATGGGCTATTAGTAGTTAAGTTTTGGAGAAGTCAAAACTTATACGTGGATTTTTGACTGCACAAGGGGTGTGTACCCCTAACTTCTGAGTTGTTCAACTGTATACACAGAACAACTCTCGTAGATAGACAACAGACTGCACCCATAAAGATATACCCAGAACAATCAGCAAAAGAAATTAAGACCTCAGCCATTCTGTTCTGAGCACCTCCAAGATGCAGGCTGGGCAGGGAAAAATGTATCTTTGTATGATACAACTGGTTCTTGTTTCTGAAACTTTAAAATTAAACACTGATTTCCACTCACACAGGTTTGAACTACTAACCTAATAGCTGTTGAAATTTAAGTTCTTAATTTCCACACGGCAACCCTTCTAAGCTACATTTCCTCTTAAATAGGACTGCTGCTGAAGGCTGGATCATTGCAGGGTCAGATACCCAGACATTTTTTTTTTCATCAATTGCACACCACAAAAAAAGCAATGGAAACAGAAATCTGCACTTCTAAACATTATGATACAAATCTGAGATTAAAATATGTAATGGGGGGGACCCCTGGCTGGCTCAGTCAGAAGAGCATGCAACTCTTAATCTCAGGGTCGTGAGTTCGAGCCCCACATTGGGTGCAGAGATTACTTAAAAATAAAATCTCGGGGGCGCCTGGGTAGCGCAGTCGTTAAGCGTCTGCCTTCGGCTCAGGGCGTGATCCCGGCGTTCCAGGATCGAGTCCCACATCGGGCTCCTCCGCTGGGAGCCTGCTTCTTCCTCTCCCGCTCCCCCTGCTGTGTTCCCTCTCTCACTGGCTGTCTCTCTGTCACATAAATAAATAAAAAATCTTTAAAAAAATAAAAATAAAAATAATAAAATCTCGAAAAATAACACAAAATATGTAATCCATTCTGCCAACTCTGTTTCCACGCAGTGAAGGCTTTGTGTACTTTTCCTGCATGGTTATCACCATCCTGTCAGACCATATCTCAAAACTAGAAACATCAGAAGCTCATGGCTTAAGTTTTCAATGGAAGTATCATTTGCTCAGCTTTCAGTGTGGAATCAGGCAGCCTCACACAGCCATGAAGGATTAGTCACTAGATTAAATATAATAATCTGGTAAATAAACCGTCAATACCTTTAGTAATAGGAACGAGACATTCGTTTTCATATCATTTAGGCATAAGGCTTTCTAACTGTCCTCTGTATTTATTCAAGCGGTCAACGAGGACCGGACAGATTTGAATAACCCCTAGCAAGTCCGTGGCAGAGCCTAGATCTTGAACGTGGGGCCCTTCCCAATATCCCTGCCTCTGCACCAGGCAGGACAAGAAATCAGGCAAAAAACAGGTATATAGGACACTCACTTAGTCCTGTGCCATGAAGACTTCAAAGATCAGGTTTTTCTCTTTATTCCTCAGCCATGTAGTTGTAATCTTAGTCCAGCCTATTAACAAACAACTGATTTTGGAACATTTAATGATCTTGCTTATGACAACTTTAGAGTGTGAAAGAATTTCTGGTGTTTTGATAATTGTTTTTACAGCATGTTTGGGCATACCGCATGATTTACTTCATAAACATCCCAATGTGAACTTAATTAAGTTCGGGTGAGAAGCAACAACACTCTCAAGAAGTAGATTATTAAGAAAACTGCAACCAACTTAGTTCTTGGCTCTTGCAACTTAAATTTAGATTGCTATAAATATACCCAATTGTGCATACTGCCAAATACCCTATTTCAGTGTTTGTTCATAAAATGTAATTTGAAATGCATGTAGGATGATACAGGCTTTTTGTAAGAGGAAGTTATTATCTGTGATAAAAGCAGTTGTTGACATTAGAAATGCAGACGCAAGGATCCAGACGGGAAATTTAATAAAAAGAAAACAAATGTAGCTGGGGAAAGGGGGTTAACAATATGGCAAAGCAAAGCCAGATGTGGCTGCAAATATCTGCCTACAGGCAAAACCCCGACGCCTACCTTTCAGATGGGCCATCAACAGCCACTAGAAGCAAAACATTGCCCCAGATTAAAAAGGAAAAGTGGGCTGTTCTGTTCTCCGCTGCTTGCTTGCTGATCGGCACCCCTGTGAGTAGAGATAAGCATTTGTAAATTTCTGAGCTCGCTCCTTTTGGTGTCTCAAGTCAATTACCTATGGATTTCCACACTCCCAGCTCCTCATATCCACGGCTTCCTCATCAGATGCCCTCCAGCATGCCCCGTACAGCGGTCTAATGAACTGGCTTTAACTACATTCCCCATAGAGCGCAGAGAGATGAGAGCATGCTTTAGCGACTGTACTCGAACTTGTTTTAGAGGTTCAGGTAATCTGGTAAATGTTACATTCTTTAAACAAAACCCACTGGAAAGTTCTCCCCTCTTCACGTCCATGCAGTTTGCATCCTGGAAATCATTATCACAAATCCCCAGGACAGTGTGAGACTCCCAAGTGTCTCTTCCTGGTGCTCACCAAAGCAGTATTATAACGTACTCAGCCTTCCATGTTGGTGTCATTTGGGAGCTCGTGTTTTTAGTCTTTCCCGTAAGACAAGTGTGTTTTTCAGTTTGGATTTTACCCCAGGCTGTCCATGGCAGTTCTCTTTCCTTAATGCCCCAAATAATTTCATGCCTATGCAAATTACAGAAAATGCATAGCTCTTCCAGAAGGAGGTTGTTAGGCACCAATTTCAAATTATCATCTGATTCCAAGAGTTTACTTGAGTTTGGCTTTCAGGTCAGGGATTCCTTCCTAAGACCCAGGGAAGATATTCTGAAAGCATCAAAGGAAAGTCAAGTTTTTTGAGATATTTTTAGTATAAGTGCAACCCTTTCAAGATGGAAGCTTTTGATAGTTCTCCAACCTTTGGCATAATTTAGCAAACCACGCAACAATAATGCCCTTTCAGGTTCTTAAATTCCTATCACTCAAGACAACCCGTAATCTTGAATATCTCAGAGACCCTGTCTTTTCCTTCTTCTCTTCCTAAGTAAATTGCTGGAAGACTCAAATTATAATGGAACTAATGAGCGTGAAACCTGTGGGTGGTGTGGAAATACTTGATCTTGTCTCAAACCCACAAAAATGCCAGAAGGAAGGCAGCACCCAAGGGTGTGCACAGGACACTGTAGGAAGAAGACTGACCTTAAGATCCAGAATGATTTGCCAAATTTCCTGGATCTGTGTGTCCAATAGCACAGTAATGTTTCTAATAACATGATTCGCAACAAGAATCCAACATTTCTTCAAGTCTCGCCATGAATGTATTTGAAAACAACAATAGCCACATTAACAGAAATCAGCCCTGGAAAGATCTACCCAAGGTCATTTTAAGGACATTCAGGTTAGGGAGGTTAGGAGAGTTTAGACCCTTCAACAAAATTCTCTAACCAGTATCAGACAGCACCCAATTGCTAAATGAGACCTCTAGCCCACCAGGGGTCCTGAGCTGGAACTCTCGGGCCCAGGGACCATTTTCAGCCTCGGGGTGAAGCACAGAGGGGCGTCTCTGAGCCTGTGACCGTCTCCCAACCCTCCCTCTGCTCATGCGGGCTGGCAGCCCCACAAGAGCACGCATACATGGGGCCAGCTAGTTAAACTTCGGCCAAACGGTGACCTTAAAGCGGGCACTTTCAGCATCTGGGTATGAACACATAATGATTCCTTTTAAAAGTGTTCAAACCTGAAGGATATTGAATAAACAGGTATGTCAGAGTGGTGGGGAAGAGCAGATCTTAATGTCAACCTTAGCTTCAAAGACATTCAGTAAGCTCGTATGTGGCGATGTTTTACTAGTTATGATGCAAAAGGAGGTATTATAATTTGGATCTTTTCTTATTTCAGCAAGAATACATGAACATGACATCGAATTTGGGGAAGTACCTACATGCAAAAAAAGAGTTCCAGGCACCAGTTCTAGGCACTGGGAAAGATAAATGATTTGTTAATCGTGTAAAGAATAATCAAGTACCAGGACGTATAACATGAGGATAATAGGACTTAGAAGGGACACTCATTTCAATAGCCATGATATAGAAAGGAAGTTAGACCAAATGTATTTCTTTTCTCCTTGTAACCTCACCTCAATTTTTTTAACTCTTTGTTTTGTATATATACTATACACACAAAAAAATGCATGTAATGCATATGTACATTTTAAAGAATTATCATTTATTTTTTAAAGATTTTATTTTATTATTTATTTACAGGGTGAGAGAGAGAGAGAGAGAGAGCACAAGCAGGGGGAGGGGCAGAGGGAGAGGGAGAAGCAGGCTCCCTGCTGAGCAAGGAGTCCGATGCGGGACTCGATCCCAGGACCCTGGGATCATGACCTGAGCTGAAGGCAGCCGATTAACCAACTGAGCCACCCAGGCCCCCCAAGAATTATCATTTAAAAATAAATGAAACAAATATCCGTGTACCTATTACTCAGCTTAAGAAACAAACTTGACTGATTACCTTGAAGCCCTGCGAGTGCCTCCAACCAGCCAAGTTCCCCTCCCTCCTTCTAAAAGGTAAATAGTGAGTTTTACATAACCCACTCCTTGATTGTCTTTATAAATAATACGGGAAGATGTGAAGGTAACCCTGTATCACATACTATTGAGTTTTGCCTGGTTTTGAATCCTGTGTAAGTTCTTCCACCATTTAGTTTTTATTTTGTTCTATTTTGGTTTTGCGCACACTGTTTTTGACTTGATCTGTGTTGAGTGTAGGCTCTTCGTTTCCAGTGGTGGAAAGTCTCCCATTACTTAGCACACCCTGATATACTTATCCGCCCTATTGTCGTAAGACGCTTGGGCTTAGTTCGCTTGCTTTTTAAAGCTATCACCGGCAGTGCTGCTGTGAGTAATCTTATGCATGTCTCCCCATCAAAAAGTGCGGGAGTTTCTTTAGGATGTATATTAGGTTGAACCGCATGAAACAGTCATTTTTGTAAGTCAAAAGTGGTTGAATTACTGGCATATAAAGGATGCATGCGTTGGACCTAATTCCTAATAAATCGTTTCCTTCTTTTTTTTAATTAAAAGATTTTATTTATTTGTCAGAATGAGAGAGAGAGCACAAGCAGGGGGACAGGGAAAAGCAGGCTCCCCACCGATCAGTGTGGAAATGGGGCTCGATCCCAGGACCCTGGGATCATGACCTGAGCCGAAGGCAGACACTTAACCAACTGAGCCACCCAGGCGTCCCCTAATCATTCGTTTTCTAAAAAGGTTTCACCAGCTAGCATTTACACAGCACTGTTGGAAAGTTCCTTTGTTCCATAATCCAGATAATGTTTGGTATTATGAGACATTTTAATTTCAACCAGTCTGGAGGGTGTATGATGGTATTTCATTGCGGATTGTCCTGATAATTAATGCGGCTGAACATTTTTCACATGTTTATTGGTCACTCATGTCCTCTCCCATGTCTCACCTGTTCATATCACCTGCCTCTTTTTTATTGGGGTGTTATTGTTTCCTTATTAATTTGTAAATGTTTGTACATATCTTCAGAATGCTAATCCTTTGTGAGCTATGTGTTGAAATGGTCCAGATTATAACTTGCTTTATCACTCTCACATTGATGTCTTTTGAAGGACAAAGAATCTTAATTTTATTGTGATTGAATTTATCAATCTTTTCCTTAATGCCTGTGCCTTAGTGCTCAAGAGATCCTACTCCATCCCCAGGGTCATAAAGATATTCTCCTACATTTTCTCCTAAGCAATTTTAAGTTTTACCTTTTACATTTTGGATTTTAATCCATCTGGCCCTCTGGCTTCAGTATTCTCCTTTGAATATGGACTATAAGACAGCTGTTATGATTTTCCCATATGCATAACCAATCCCGGCATCAGCTGAATAATCCATCATTTCCACACTGATCAGCAGCTGTCAGCTCCGGTCGTCTCTTGGATTTCTGTTGAATGGGCCTCTTGCTAGGCTCTCTCTTCCTTTGGTTTCCCTTGCTAACAGACACTATTTCTTTGCTGAAACCACAGAAGAAGACTTGACGTCCTATAAAGTTATATGTCCTGCCTGGTTCTTCATTCAAGAGAATGTCTTGGTTAGGGGCGTCTGGGTGGCTCTGTCAGTTGGGCATCGAACTCTTGGTTTCGCCTCAGGTTGCGATCCCAGGGTAGTGGGATAGTACTCCGCACTCAGCATGGAGTCTCCTTGAGATTCCATCTTCTGCCCCTCCCACTCGTGCTCTCTCTCGCTCTCTAAAATAAATAAATAAATCTTTAAAAAAAAAAAAAAGAATGTCTTGGTTATTCTTATCAATATCGTCTCCTATTCAAATTTTAGAATTTGCTCATCAAGTTCTGCAAAAAGCATTTTGTTGGAATTTTAATTAAAATTGCATTAAATCTATAATCACTTGAGGGAGAATTGACCTTTTTTATAAATCTTTCTACCACGAACATGGTTATCTCTCCACTTATTTAGTTGTATAATTTCCTACATAAGGGACCTGCATGGCATTTGTCGGATGGATGCTGGGTGTTCTTTCCTCCCGTTGCCCTTAAGTGCACCATCCATCCTTCCCATCACGCCCTGTGTCCAGGAAAAGAACTCCGTAGACTGTATCAGCGAGTCCCTATGTCCTGACTCCCGGGAGGGTTGGAAATAGGAAGCAATGGCCAGGAAAGCAGGAGGAGAGTGAGACTGTTGTTGCCTAGCTCTTCACTTGCAGGCAGCCAGTCAGCAGCGCTATGCTCTTCTACTGAAACAAACACATGTCTCCACCTGCGAGCTTGCCTAGACCTGCAACTCTCCAGGTTCTGGGAACTGCTCACCCATTCCCATTCAGTCCTCTGGTGTTACTTACCCTTGGAGTTTGACCGCCTTTGTTGGTTTCTCTGTAATCTGCACACATCTTTGCAGTCATTAAACTCTGCATTGAGAACGCTACCTGTTTCCGGTAGAGAGCCCAGGCAATAGAACAGCGTGTGTGTGTATGTGTCTGTATGTTTATCATTTCCTCATAATTTGTAGATTAATATCCATTTTCTATAGGGAAAATCATATCATCTGCAAATAGTGATATTTCGTTGTTTCATTCCTGATCTTAACACTTCTTCTGATTGTCTTACTACATTGACTTGTACTCCAGAGCAATGTACATGAGCAGTGGTAAGAGCACCCACCCTTCTTTTATCCCTAATTTTAAAGGGATTGCTCTTCCTAATTCTCCACCAGTAAGATGTTCATTATAGATCAAGGAAGTTCCACCCTAAACCTAGCTTGCTAAGGTTTTATCTCGAATTGTTGATGAATTTTATCAGATGCTGATCTCGATCTATTGTGATCACGATTTTTCTCCTTTAAACCATAAATACGATGAATTACAAAATATAATGTTAAATCAATCCTTTCAAAAATGCATGCTGATTGATCATTGTTAGCTCTAGTTTGCAAATACTTTATTTAGAATTCCTGTCTTTAGATCTATGGATGAGATTGGTCTGTGATGTTCCTTTCTACTAAATGTCCTCGTCTGCTTTTGGACTCAAGATCATATCCATCTCATAAATAGGAGTGGGAAGTGTTCTTTCTTTTTCTGTTCTTTGAAAGAGTTTGTGTAAGCTTGGAACTATGTGTTCCTTAAATATATAGTAGAAACTACCTGTAAAAACATCTGGTACTGGTATTTATTCTGTGGAAAGATTTTTAACTACTGACTCAAATTCTTTAAAAATTATAGGATCCTTCAGGTGCTTATGACTTCTTAAGTCAACTTTAATAATTTATACTTCTTTAGGAATTTTTCAATTTCACTGAAGTCGTGAAGTATTTGACATCACCCTGATTATAATACCCCCTGAAAATTTAACCTCTGCTGCGTCAGTACTGAGGACCTGTATTCGTTCTGATGTTTATGGTGACTTCTCTTTTTTCCTTGATCTGTCTTGTTGGGAAGTTTGTCAGTTTAAGCAACGCTGACTTTGATAATTTTGTGTTGTTTGTTATTGCATTTACTTCTACTCTTATTTTTTTTCTTTCTACTCTTTTGGGGCTTATTCGGATATCTCTTTTTTTTCTGTCTTCTTAAGATGGACACATAGCTCGTTCCTTGTCAGCCTACCTTCTTTTCTAATGTAAGTATTTAAGGCTACAAATTTCACTCTGAGGTACTCTTTTAGAAAAAGTCTGGAAGGGCACCTGGGTGGCTCAGTCGGATTAGCGTCCAACTCTTGGTTTCGACTCAAGTCATAGTCTCGGGGTCATGAGATGGAGCCCCATATCTGGCTCTGTGCTCAGCAGGGAATCTCTTTGAGTCTCTCTCTCCCTCTCCCTCTGCCCCTCCTCCCACGCACACACTCTCTCTCAAATAAGTAAATAAATCTTTTTTTTTTTTTTTTTTAAATGAAGAAGTCTGGATCACACTGACTTCTTTCATTGTCTTCATGGCACATCTGAAATCATCCAGTTTATTTTTTTCTTATTGGCTTATTTGTCTTACCAACAAGAAGATGTTCCATGTGAGTGGGGACCTCTCCCTATTCCAGAGCTTGCCACTTACTAGTCACTGAATAAATTATTGTTGAAACAGTGAGTGAACAGAGGGATGATTATACCCAACTGACTGCCTGAGCAGACAGACACCCAGTCAAAATAGCTTCGGGCTGAAGAAAGAACTAAATGACCACTGTTTTGTTGTCGTTTTTGTTGTTTGTTTGCTTGTCGTTTTATCCTCAAACAAAAACCACGATGTTTTAACCTTTAAAAGCCCAACCAAGAGAGTCTACCCATCAGTCTATTCCATGAAAGGAACATCCTCCCCCTTGCTCAAAAAAGGGTGATTTTAAGGAGAAACCTTAGTGCTCTTGCTTAAGAAAAGCATTTGGATGGTTGAAAATTGGATAAAGCTGTCAGTGACTCCTCGGCGGGGGGGGGGGAGTTAAACTTAAACTGCCCGTGATTGAAAATCAAAACAAACTTAGAATCAATGTTTTCTTGCTCTGTAAAATACACCTGTGAGAAGACACAGAGGACTAGAGAAATGGAAATAACATAAAAAACATTTCTTTTCTCTTGCATCAAATTGGCTTGCTATCGGTGAATTTCACAGATAAAATAACTTCGGTTTTCAGAACCTGTGTCACATCCTCTCCTGACCGCGCTAGAGCTCCCTGACCACCCCTCACCGGCTCTGGTAGCCTGCCTGCACGGAGACAGTCAGCCCGTCTCCCAGATGCAACTTCTGCCTGGTCCCCTCTCAACAGTATGAAGAAGCAAGGAAGATAAACTCCTGCTTCTGGCAGAGAAAAGTGAAAGCTGCAAATTCTCATGGAGCTAGAGACCCATCAAGATCCACCCATCAGGGGCGCCTGGGTGGCGCAGCGGTTGGGCGTCTGCCTTTGGCTCAGGGCGTGATCCCGGCGTTAGGGGATCGAGCCCCACGTCAGGCTCCTCCGCTATGAGCCTGCTTCTTCCTCTCCCACTCCCCCTGCTTGTGTTCCCTCTCTCGCTGGCTGTCTCTATCTCTGTCGAATAAATAAATAAAATCTTAAAAAAAAAAAAAAAAGATCCACCCATCATCGTAGGCATTCGATAGCCCTTAACTTCTACCCAAATAGAGCATGCGTCCCAGCCCTGCTCTACTTGAAGTAAAGTTAGTTGCGTACTTGTCTTTGGAACCCTGCCCTCTTCACGCTGCCAGCTCATGAGGGAAGGTGCAATGCCTGACTTGTTTTGTATCCTCCAGAGCCTGACAAAACAGAGTCTTTTCCATAGAAGCACTCCATAAACTCAGAATCGAATTGAAACCGGGGCCAAGCAAGAGGTCGCACAGCTCATTAGTGGTAAAGCTGTGGTCCTCTGGGATCCCATTCCAGTGCTCTTTCAACTTGACCACACCCCTCTCACTCAAAAACTCAGCTGACATTCCTCCTTTCCGATGGCAAACGCATTCACTAGTGTTTCACCAATAACCATCCACACTCAAATGGGTCTGGTCTCTTTCTTCCTAATGCCTACTGTGCGATATCTACAAGCCACACCTACCGTGTGATATCTACAAGCCACGCCTACTATGCGATATCTACAAGCCACGCCTACTGTGTGATATCTACAAGCCATGCATACTATGCGATATCTACAAGCCACGCATACTGTCATAACTACAAACCATCACTGAGCTTATAAAAGACGGAGAAAATCATCTCCTGAATTAATTAGACTCTTTGACGTTGAAGGACAAGACACACAAACCATCTTCAGTGATGGAACTTGGCTTTAAGAACACACAGAGGGCTGAGGCAGCCGGAAGGCTTGAGAATTGCGGTACACGCACCCTTGGAGGTGCACCTCCAGCCTCAGGGCAGCTCAGTCAGTGCTGACTCGGTGCTGCTCAGAACGTGCCCGGAGCTCTAGTCCCACATCACTTGATTCTCCTGGCCAGAGGGAAATATAGTTAGTTTTCTTCCATCCAGTAAGGAACCATCTTGTGGGCAGAATTTCTCACCTGATGGTTCTCCCTGGTATAGATCCTTTGGTTCAGTCACTGAATCGGGATCCGATACCTCAATACCTAGAAAGCAGGTCTGGCTCTTAAAGGAGCCTATGACTCCTCTCCAGGACAACTTCCCTAATAAACAGAAACTCTGTTTCAACTTTACTGTAAGCATTAATATCTGTTTTCATCCCAGTTTTTCTTCACATCTTCATTCAACTCTTCTTCTTTTTTTCTTTAAAGATTTTATTTATTTGTCAGAGACAGAGAGAGAGCACAGCAGGCAGAGGGAGACACAGGCTCCCCACCAAGCAAGGAACCCAATGCGGGGACTCCATCCCAGGACCCTGGAATCATGACCTGAGCCGAAGGCAGATGCTTAACCAACTGAGTCACCCAGGCGTCCTTCAACTCTTCTTTCTTCACAGCACTTCTGTCTTTTACTCTTCAAGACAATGGCTCACATTACTTAGTCTCCATTCTGCCAGTCAGTTTCTAGAAGGCCCTTCCTCCCATCACAACTAAACCAGCACCCAGAATCCCAGCATACTGCAGCATTTCCTTGCGCTCCCTCAGTTTATCTTCCATCTCGTCAGAAGCTTCTCAGAAATCTGCAGGTGGCTTCTGGCATGAAATGCCTAATGAAGGGTGTCCATGTTCTGGTGCCGGCTGGTACTCTTGTTACTCCCGTTCACTGAATGGGGAACATCCTCATCCTTCTAGATAAGCAAACTTATCTGCAACACCCTGGATCTGACTTATTCACTCATGTCAGAGCCATCATGTTCAGCCAACAACCTTCGTCCCCTTTACTGTCCTTCAAAAGCCTGCCGAACAGGGGAGGCACGTGGAGTGTATCCTCGGGGGCATCCCGTCAGTGCAACAGCAAATCTGTGAAAGGCAGCGTTAAGGATCTTGAGTTCTACTAAGTAATTCTAATAGACTTCTACTTTCCTCCACCTTCCTGTAAGCCACCATCAGCTCTCTGACCCGGAGAAACATGAAAAGGGGAGTGATGAGAGGACCCCAAAAACAGGATGGGCCAAGAAGGTGACCTGACTAAAGTTCCAAAGAAAAGGAAGAGCCAGCCACGTGGAAATCTAGGGGAAGAATATTCTAGGTAGAGGGAACACTGGTGCAGAGCCCGGAGTGCAGGGATGCCTGACATAATAGAGAAACCGCAGGGGACCATGTGGCTGGGACAGAGGGAACAAGGTCGACAGATGAAGGGATGAAGAAGACGTGACATATATACATAATGGAATATTACTCAGCCATAAAAAAGTATAAAATCTTGTCATTTGCAACCACATGGATGGAGCTGGAGAATATAACACTAAGCAAAATTAAGTCAACCAGAGAAAGACAGATACCATATGATTTCACTCATACGTGGAATTTAAGAATCAAAACAGATGAACAAATTGAAAATAAGGAGACAAACCAAAAAACGGACTCAACTATGGAGAAACACTGGTGGCTGGGGGGAGGAGGAGGGGTGAAATAGAAAAACTGGTGGCTGGGGGGGGGGTGAAATAGGGAATCAGGAGTGCACTTAACACAACGAGCACTGAATAATGTATTGAAATGATGAATCACTATGTTGTACACGTGAAACTAATATCACACTGTATGTTAACTATACTGGAATAAAAATAACAGCAACAACAATAATAATAAAACGTAATAGAAAATAGCAGCAACACACACAGGAAATGAGGTCACAGAGGCCTTGGAAGTCACTGACAGTTTTGAGTAGAGGAGCTACAAGACCTGGTTATTATCCAAGCCTTCTTCTGACTGTCGGGGAGGTCGCGGCAGAAGCAGGGAGATCAGCGAGGACATCGTTGCACTCACGCTGGCGTTTTGGACTACGGCGGTTGCAGGGGTGGCCATGGGGAGTCGGGGAACTGTGGGTATATTTTGGAGGGAGAGCCAACAAGATTTTCTGGATTGAGTATGAAGCGTGAGAGTCCAAGTCAGGGTCAGTACAACTCCCAGGGTCTGAGATTCCAGGTGGATAGAATCGCCATCCCTGCACGAGGGCAGATGTCTCACTTCCCGACAGCCAGGTGAGGCTGTAAATGACACAGCGTCATGCTGACACTCCCTAGATTTGCAGCCGTGGAAGTAAAGGGAGACAGCTCGTGTAAAAGGGACCCATGATCCAATAAAAACCCCGGGGAGGAGGCAAAGACCCCCAGGTGTTTTGGCCACAGTTGCTGGAAAAAGGGAATTGCCTCCAATTGAGGTAAAAAGTTCATCTCACCCTGAAGAGGGGCCTTAGTCCCTGACTGTCCAATATGCAGTTCCAGAACCCGCAAGCTCGAGCCCTACTTCCTAGGGGTCTGGAATATCAAGAAAGCCATCAGTAAAGTTCTTTTCCTTAGGCTTATTTGAGCAGGTTTCTGTTCCTTGGAATTTTGCTAAAATAGAGCCCAAAAAAGAAAGGAAAAAAAAAAAAAAGATGGGAGCCCTTCATTGTAGATTCATCTTATTCCATGGTGCTGTGCTCAGTGTATCTACTGGGTATGAATCAGCTTCCAAATAGAATGCAATACCCCCTCCGCCCAATAGAACGAACAGGAAATATACAAAATAGCCTGCATGCATTAAAGTTGAAAGCGACAGAAATCTGACTCAAACTAGCTTAAGCAAAAAGGGGAATGTACACCTTCTACCAGCTGAGAAGCCGGAGAGATGACTTTTCAGGTACGGTGACTTCAAGTTCAAATTGCACCATCAGTACCTGTCTGTCTATCTGTTGTTTATCCATCCATCCACCCATCTGTTTCTCTCTTGCTTTCTTCTGTGTTGACGTTCTACCATATGGTAAGAAAGATGAGTCCCAGCAGCTCTGGACTTTAATCTGCCTTGGAGAGACCATCTCCTCTCGGGATCTGTATCATTCTCTGGGGAAGGTTTCTGTTTGGCCTGCTTGGGTCCCCTGTCACCTCGTGGAGGGAGTTGCATTCCAAGCCCTTCATTGACTGACCCACCAGAATGAGACAGCTTGCAAGAGTGGTAAATTCCAGAAAGGAGGGATCATCGGAGTCAGACAAAAGAGTAAGAGATGCTTGCTGCATAGAGGTCCTTATTCTAATGTATGAAAATAGTTTTGTATGTGATACGCAATTGGCATCATAATGTATCCGTGTACACATCACCTCAAACAATGGCGGGTATTTCAATATATTTCAATATATTTAATATATATATATTCAATATATACAAAAGTTTTCCTTTACACACACACACACACACACACACACACACACATACACAGGCTCCAGCAAAACTATTAACTTAAAAATTCATTTGAAAGGATACAGGTAAGCGTTTTCACAGGGGTACAAACCAAGTGTGAGTTCAGTAGCTGCTAGCATCCCTAGCTCTACTTTTTTTAGTGACTGTGTGTAAGCCGCTAGGAAAACACTCCTTGGGCTGGGATGGGAGTTGGTTTCAGGGCCGTCTTGCTCAAGGGACATTTTTTAGACACGAAACTCTTCTGCTTAGAACAAAAAAGCAAGGACTTCACAGAATGAATGAAACACAAATGAATTTCCCAACTCGGGGCGGGGGGGGGGAAGCTATTGATTTATGCACCAGGCCACCAAATGTAACTTTTTGTGGGTTTGGGGTGTTTTCTTCTTTTTCTTTCTTTCTTTTCTTTCTTTTTTTTTTTAAGGAAATGTGGTTGTTACCTTTGAAGGAGAATGAAACCCAACTAGGCAGCCTTCAATCACGCAGGCGCTAACCGCGCTGGTGTGAGCTCCCCAAATCCTTTCCCTCGTTGACCACTTTGCCCAATTACGTCATCCCGAGGAGAGCTCAGGAGAGGAAGAGGTAAAGCTTTAAAATACCAGCTTGGGCAGTGAGGAAGGAAATCCACCAGCTAAAACGTGAGTCACGGGCAGAAGATTTAAGACCAACCTCGATCCCCTGATCCTTCCATAACGTAACTTACAAGGTTGTCAATACATCTCCTGGGAGCCTTCCTTAGCCTTATTAGGAGGGGGTGGGGGGACCAGAGGTTGTGATATTTAAGGGAAATAAATTCTTCTAGAAAAGAAGGCGCAAAGTCCTAACGACTAAGAATTCCTGAGGCCTTTTACGTTACTTAAGTATGGATAAAATGTCTTCTTTATAAAAAACATACCAGCTATTTATATGTTGCTTCTTAAAACAATGTTGACTTACTTAACTAAGAATGAATATACTCTTTTAAGTGTTCATAGACTAGGGGCGCCTGGGGGGCTCAGCTGGTTAAGCGTCTGCCTTCTGCCCGATCCTGGAGTCCCAAGATCAGGCCTGCATGGGGCTCCCTGCTCAGCAGGGAGTCTGCTTCTCCCTCTGCCCCTCCCCCCGCTCGGGCTCTCGCTCTTACCTCTCTCTCACTGTCTCTTAAAAAAATAAGTAAAATCTTTAAAGAAAAAAAACAAAAATCAATGTTCACAGAATACAGAATTATGTGGAGTGCAAAAAAGAGCCATTTTCACGCACACACGCACACATACAGGAGGTATTTAAATAGAATCAGACCTTATGTATGGTTCTATGTACACTTTTTCACATAAAAATATATCTTCTAAATCTCTCCAAGTCAGTACTATAGATCCACCTTGTTCTCTTCTACTGTGGCATATTGTTCTATAGTATTATTTATATCACCACTTATTACCCTAATTTCGCACATGTAAATGGTTTCTAATTTTTTCCTATTATAAACTACGCAGCATTGAAAATTGTTATCGACATTTCTTTGTACACATGTGCAAAGAATTCTCTCAGACAGAAACATAGAATTGGATGTAATGATATCATTTTTACTTTTGATACACCCTGCCAAATACACATTTTTACTTTTGATATACATGGCCATATTGAACTCCAAAAGACTACCATTTTATACGCCCTCAACGCTGAAAGCGACAGAATTATTTTCTTTTTGATTTCCAATCTAATGGGTGAAACTTTGATTGTTGTTCACTACTTACTAATTAGATTAGTATCTTTTCACATTTGAATTGGTCACTTTTAAGTCAGTGACTCCACTGTTTCTATTTTCCACGTCTTTCCACTTTTTTTCTTTTTCTTATTTATTTGTATGAGCTCTTTATGTATGGTGGATAATAATAGTTATCTAATTGTGCAGCTTGCAAACACTTTACCTCAGACTGTTGTTCACGTCTTAAACATTTCACTGCATTAAAACTTCAAAATATTTTTAATGTAACTTTCAAAAGCTTTCTTCTGTATGGTTTCTGTGTTTTATACGTTGCTTAAAAAGGCATTACTGGGGGGACGCCTGGGTGGCACAGCGGTTAAGCGTCTGCCTTTGGCTCAGGGCGTGATCCCAGTGTTGTGGGATCGAGCCCCACATCAGGCTCCTCTGCTATGAGCCTGCTTCTTCCTCTCCCACTCCCCCTGCTTGTGTTCCCTCTCTTGCTGGCTGTCTCCATCTCTGTCAAATAAATGAATAAATAAAAATCTAAAAAAAAAAAAAGGCATTACAGGGAGGGGGGTGGGGTGGAGCACCTGGGTGGCTCAGTCCATTAAGCATCTGTCTTTGACTCAGGTCATGATCCCAAAGTCCTGGGTTCGAGTCCCATGTCGGGCTCCCTGTTCAGCAGGGAGCCTGCTTCTCCCTCTCCCTCTGCCTGCTGCTCCCCTTGCTTTTGCACTCTCTCTCTTAAATAAATAAATAAAGTCTAAAAAAAGAAAAAAGCGTTACCAGTCTGAAAATTACAAGATGGTTTTGCTATTTTTTCTAAAGCTCGTATAGTTTTTCCTCTAGATTTAGTTTTTTAATCCATATGAAATAAGTTTTTTTATACGTATTGGGAGGTTGAAATGTTCTTTCCTTCTTATTGTCCTGACACAATTTATTGAATCGGTCGTCTTTTCTTTGAAATGTTACCTTTGTTATACACTAAATTCCTACATAAACATGGTACATGGATCCATGTATAGACTCATTCCATTGACCTATTTGTCTATTCTTAAATTACGAACACGCTGCTTTAATTACCACCGTTTTAAAATATGTTTTGATATAAAGTAGGATAAATCAGTCGCTGTTACCTTGTTTCTAATAATCTTTTGATTCATCTGTGCATCTTCTATTTGACATAAACTTGTACACCGGCTTGTCAAGTTTCATGAAATAGCCCCTTGTAATTTTTCTGAGAATTGCACTGAATGAATAGATTACTTAGGAAAGAACTGACAGCCTTCAGAATTTTGAGTCTACCATCCAACAAGGTATGTGTCTTTTTAGTCAAGTTTTCTTCTGTCCTTCAATAGGATGTTATGCTGTTCTTCATATTAGGTGTTTTTCCTTGATTCTTTTACTACTGTCATTAAGATGTTTTCGTGACATTTCCTAATTGTGGATTGGAGTCACGTGAGATGACCAATTTTTCATCCATGCACCCAGCAACTATTGTTAAATGATCGCTCTGCGACACTGCGCAATCCTAATTGTCTACTGGAGGCATACAGACAAATCATTGATTTTTGTGTTGTTAAAAGGTAAACTGACACGTATTAAAAATTTTAAGAGTTTATTTTCGCAGAAATCGACTCGAATCAGGCCGAGCCAAACCAGAAGTGGTCAGGAGCGATCCACTGACAGGATCAGGAAAGACTTACGCTGACGTTATGGAAGCAGAGCCAAAAAACAATTTGATTGGCTATAGCTTAAGTTTTTGCCTTATTTGGAAAAGCCATAGTTGGTTATTTGTGATTGGTTGTCCTTTGGCTTCCGTCTCTTAACCTTGAAGCATTTACAAGCTTAGGTTTTGGTTTGCTTGCATCAGAACCAGCTCTGCCTAATGGCTTCCCAGTTTAATGAATTTAACAGTACTTTAATGTCTATAAAAGAAGCTACAGGATGAAATATCAGTGAATAAACTTTAATAACCAAGGGTGGTTGGGTACGTGGGCCAGAAAACTGAAAGGAAAAGCAAAGGACTTAGAAAAACCTCTTGAGCACATTTTCAAGCACATTTCTAGAGTTTTCTATATAGAATCAGACAGTAGATCTTCACTACTGAGTGGTAGAAAAGGCTTTGCTTTCGCTGTGGTCATGTGCTTTTTCCTCACAAAGAACCAAAAATATGCAAGGGTATATATTCTTCCCCAACCCGCCTTTTTTATGCATCTGATGCCAGGAAGTTCAGAGTTAACTTGCGTGGTCAACCACAGCAAGTGCGCATTCTCCCTAGCCCTCTCTCCCCACCTACCCGACCCAGTGTTTGCTTTTGTTCGTGTTTTTAATGTGTATTTCCTATAAAATTGCTTGATCTGGGAAGCAAGGCAAGAAAAGAAGAGAAAAGATATTTCTCAGCATCTAGGACACTAGTCGGTATAAACAGATTTGAGGGGGGATCTTTCCTTCAAACTCCCGAGACTCTCAAGGACAAGGTCAGTCACCTCTGCCCCCGTCTCAGCGCCCCCCCCCACCTCCGCCCAGCCCAGGTTCGGGGAGACCAAGCTGCTCCGTACTGACTACGGGGGGCCTTCTGTCTGGGGCTGTTCCTCTTGCCCCAAATTACCTCTGGCTTCTCAGTCAGCCGCCAAGTTCTCGTCAAGCCACAAAGGACAGACAGCCCTGAATCCTTTCGTCATGAAGACATATCTTCTTGAGTTGTTCGTTGTTGTTGTTTTTAATTTTTCTGAGCATTTGTAAGGAGAAAAATGGAAGGGACCTCCTCTCGAGGCCCAAAGCAGTTTCCAAAGCTGCGTGCTCACAGCAAACAGCTTTTCTCATTCTGTTTATGTGTTTGGGCCCCACAATTTTGAGTGACTCAGACGTCAAAAAAACAATTCCGATCTGGGGGAAGGGCACCCGCAGGGGCTGTTGCTGTAATTTAAAGGATTTTCGTATTGTGACGCATACGAGGCAGAAAATGCTGGAAGGAGCTGGGCACCGACTTCCACCTAAGCTACAGGTTTGCATTTTTCCATTTCTCTGCATTCCCTTCCGTGTCTCCACCCCGCCATCCACACCCCGCACCCCCCCAACTTAGCTTTTCTATTGCAAATGATCTGGGATGGGATTTGAATAAAAGCAGGAGCTATTTCCTCCGCTTGCAACCTGCCGACAACTGCATCACAATTTGAGATCTTTTGCACACTTACCACCAATTGTGAAATAAATGAGCTTATCTGATGTATGTCATTTGAGTCAAAGAAAATTACAAAATAATAGATAAAAATAAAGGTTTATTGTGCATGCGCAAAGACCGTCACTGGATGAATAACTAGCCTTTAGGTCTCCGTATCATCGGGCTTAAGGAAGAGGACAATAACAAAGGACTTACCACACCCCCACCCCCAAAAAAGCGATCACCACAACCTTTGCAACAGATTTCTGACCCTTGAATAATGCAGAACCCGGAACCTAGTGGAGCTAAATTTCATCACAGACAGAGAGAGAGAGGATTCTACCACTACAAAAACTTCTGAGAGAATCAACTAACAAATTTTCAACCCAAGTAGCTCCAAGAGAGCTCTCCCGTGGAGTTTACTGAATGACACTCTGTGTTCCTTAAAACAGACTCCTGTGTTTGAAGACTCCTGATTGCAGGGTAGTATGTTTTTTCTTTTTTTAAATCTGAGGACGCCCAAAGTGGCTTGGGAGGGGAGAATGTCCCAGCATTTTCATAATCGGCACTGTTTAAACTCTGACCTTGATAAAGGAGTCTTTTTTTTTTTTTTGTCTCCCTCAGCATCTTTATTCTTTAATAGCAGTTTACCTGACTTCAGAAGTAATGCATGTCTCCTTACAACAGTTTGCAAAATGCTGAAAATCACAGGGAAGACAAAATTCAGATCGCTCGCTTTCCCAGCACTCACCCATTAATGTTCTTAACTGACAATTTACATTTTAGCGTTGAGTCTTCTGGTCTGCACTTCTCAGTGTATATGTTCAGAACCTTCCACAAAAATGAGAACATGCCATTTTTGTTTTTTTCATAAATGGCTGAAAATCCTTGCCATCATGGTTACTGTCAGATGCCATCAGAAGCTGCATCAGAACGTTTTCAATCCGTCCCCCCTGAGGGGGCATTTGGGTTTTTCTTGGTGGCTCTTTGTCAACATGGAGGTCATGGCTCAAGTTGTGAACGATGTGAAGTCTAACGTAACTCACCCCAAAGTGACATTTCCACCTCTGTGACCAAGAATCCTCCTGGGGCACAGGCCTGATGGTGGAAGGAAAGGCAGGAGTGGTACACACTTTCAGGGAAGTTGACTGAACTAGAATCCGACGCCATTATTAAAAAGTCAACGGCTGGCACCTCGTTCGTTAAATATACATGGAAATAACCCACCAAAAAGAAAAAAATTCTCTATGAAGTGCTCTTTCCCCTTTCTATGAAAAAAAAAAGAGCAAGGAAATCATTTGAACCTTTACATGCTTTTTGGCAATGAACTCCCAACATTTTAATGTCATCTCCTCTGTAAAACGTCCACCTGGATGCCCTCTTAGCCTCTGTTTGCCCGCACCCCCTCCCCCCTCCCCACCCCTCCCACACACTGGCTCTGCTCCTGTCCTATCTGGTGTTCACCGGTTTCTGCTGTGTTGGGGCTGCTTTAAACGAACCTGCCTTTTCCCCAGCTTCCTTCCCACAAGGGCCTACGTCCCATTCAGCTTGGTAGCCCAACACAGTGGGCACATAAATATTTGTTGAATGATTCTTTCAAGGCACCTTGGCGAGGGTCTCGGGGTGCTTTTTCTGCATTTAGGTCTCTCCCAGGCTGGAGGCCACCGTTTAACAAAGCCAGGGCAAGGTCAAGGCGAGCCCGAGAAGGCGGCTTTCAAGTTGAGTAATGAAAGACGATGTTAATTACCGACATGGGCCATTTAGAAGGAAGAAAAATGCTATCTCTTATTAATTTTGCTGAAATGGACACACTCTTGTCAGTGGCTAATGGTTAACAAAGCCGTTCTTTTCTGAAGACAGAGCAGGAAAATCTCAGTAAAGGACGTGAGGGCAAAACCAGCTTCCCGCCCCCACATGTCTGCGCCGGCCAGAGAGAACGTGTCTTACTTTTTTTTGGTTGTTCATGTATAAAGTTCGACAGAAAACCATCCATGAGAGGTTAAAAGGTTCATTTGTCCCAAGATGTTTATGATGGACTTACAGGGAGCCTAGGTCACAAAAGTCCAGCTCAGGAATCAAGTTTACATGCTAATGGGGGGGGGGGGCAGTAGAAAGAAAAGAGAAATCAGTCTGCGGAATGGGAATTCCTCCTCCTGTTAGCGGGAAACGCTAATTTAATCAAGAAGAAAGGGTTTGTGGGCCAGGCGCTCGCCCTCGGCTTTCAGCCTCCTGGATAATCTTGGGTGGAAGTTCATAAATGCTTCTCAAATGCTCCTATGCTTTCAATCTCAACACTGGTTTTGGCAGTTGTGAACTTCAAGTGGACCTATTTAAGCTGATCAGAGGAAACAGGCTGACAGTGAGCTGATTAGAAACCTCTTAGAGACCCTTCTTTAAAGAGGGGAAGGCGTTCTTAACTTTTTTTTTTTTTTTCCATGGGCTTTGGAAGGGCCCCGGGAGTGGGTCATAAAGAAGAAAGGATGGGGGGAGGGGAGGGTCCATCTTAGAACACGAAGAAAAACAACCTCCTTGCCAGACCTTTGCCAACCTTCCTGTTCTTGTCAAGCTCTGCTTTGAGGGAATGTTTGAAGATAACAGGAAAGGAAATAATGAAATGATATGGCAAAGACGAGCTAGACTTGAAAAGACGAGTACAAGCTGTTTCCTTGACCCGGGCTTATCTCAAGCCTGCCAAAAAATAACCATCTATCAGGGACCCATAAATAGGTTAGAAACATCAGAGTAAAATGCCTCCTTGAACAATAAAACAATATCCAAATTCATTTAGAAAACAACGTAACAGACATACTGGGCAGCCGTTCACACCGTCCACACAAAGGTGTGCGTTTGTCCCCAAGGATGAAAGGTGGGGGTGAGTCCTTTCAAGACGCAGACTGTTTATTAGGAGTGAGGAGTTCCATTTGAGAAATGTTATAAACATACTAACATTCAGAGGGAACATTTCAAAACCTCTGGGGGGGAATAGGAGTTGCTGACAGTAACACACACATGCAGAAGAAGTTTCCACGGCGAATTCTAAATAAATGAGTAAGTTACCCTCTTGCTATCCGCAGAGCCCTTATCAGCAACAAAAAGTTCAGGTGAAGGATTGGCTTTCCAAACTGATAGCCCACAGTTGACCTAAACTACAGCAGGTCCTTGGGGGTGGGGGAGCCCGGAGCCCCTGGAAGAAGCCCGCAGCCCCGATCCCCTTGGCAATGCCCTGCCGGCCTCGTGGTTGCCGTCTGTAAGAACAGAATGGCAGTTTAGATTCCCGACTTTAAACTGAAAATGAAGTTTACAAATTAGCTTTGAATAAATATTATCCTTCCCGTCTCCAGTAAAGAGCTGAAGCCAAATTAGAAAAAGACGCAATTCAGCTCCGAAATACAGAGAACCAAACCGAAGCCGACCTAACCTGGAAGATCACTCCTGCTCTGCCAAAATAGCATGGTGATGTCATGCTTTTCATCACCGCCCCCCCCCAAACCAACCACCTATCCCTCCTAAAAATAGCTTGATGCAGTTCTAAGGGAAAAAAGGAAGAAGTCGAAATATAAAGAAAAAAATGTTTTTAACTTTAAACCAGAGAGCAATAAAAGTCAATCTTTTCCTTCCTGTTTATTCATCTCCCTGACTCGTGTGTGTGTGTGTGTGTGTGTGTGTGTGTGTGTGTGTCAAAATCCCCTGAAAATTGTACAAGAAGGAAAAATCGTTTCCAAAATAATTTAATTTATGGAGTCGTATTTTCTGAAGCCATCTCATTTTTGTAGATTTTTTCCCTTTGTTTTTCACCAGTCGAGGCGCTGGCTTTGGGATTTACCAAATCCTTAATTTGGAGCCCTTTGAAAAGTGTCATCTGTGGAGGAGAGGGAAGAAATTAAGGAAACTGCTACGCGTTGTTCAAAAGGAACCCAGGCGGCCCTGTGACACAGTCAGCATGGAGAACTGCTGAACAGACTCTCGATTCTAGAAAGCCGGCTCCTGTGTCCCTGTCCTCACACCCAGGGACCGTGCCTTGTCCCAGCACTCACAGATACAGTGGAGACCAGCTCTTCTGAGAGAGCCATGATTTTATTTCATTGCTTTAATATTTATTTTATTTATTGGAGGGGGGCAGGAGGGAGAGGGAAAGTCCCAAGCAGGCTCTGGGGCTCGATCTCATGACCCTGAGATCACGACCTGAGCCGAAACCAAGAGTTGGACGCTTAATGAACTGGGCCACCCAGGTGCCCTGAGATTCATGATTTTAGAATCACCCTCCCCTCAAAATAGCTTAGCCTCCCTCTCCCACTTCTTCCGTTTCTCCTAAATTGCTGTTGATTTTCTTTGTCCCAGAATCGAGCTCCCTATGAAAAGAGATGGCAAAGGGATGGAGATGGAGGGAAACCTTACCCAACACTCCAGTGAGTTATGAGTCAGGAGGCCCCTGCCAGAGAGAGACTGAGTCGGCTGAGCCTCGTCTGGGGACAAGTAAAGTGAGGGCCACAGTGAATCATTTGGGGCGCCCCACCTACCCTGCTCTTGGGGAGCCTGCCATTTACCTAATGGTTCAGTGAGAAAAAACCCAGGTCAAAAAAGTGATTCCTAGCAATAAAAATCTCTCTCCTTTTGAGACTTCTTAACTTTGTCAAAGTCCTGCCACATCTATTATCTGTTTTTATAACGAATCCCATAAATAACCATATGTTCATACAAAATCTACGAACGAAGCAAATGTAAGATTGCTGTCATTTCCTAGCTTGATTAAGAGAAACACAGGAAGATTTTCATGGGATTATGAAATTGGTTGCTACATACCAGTGTTTATAATTTACTTATTTTAATTCTTACTTTATCAAGTCAAATATCTGCCTGACTTATCCTAAAAGCCAAAGTGTTTGGGCTATGGTGGGTGGAGTGCAGGGGGGGAGGGGAAGGGGAAGGGCAGGGGTGGTGGGGGGTGGGGGGGTGGATTCATGTTTTCAAATTTCTATCTTCAGTCAGAGCTTCTGTGAAACTTAAAGACGCAGAGTTCCGGATGTTTCACACTCTGTCCCGGCATGCATTGCTCTCTGTTAGTTGACATGCAGACTTGATACTTAACGATATGCTTAGATTCATGAAATTACCTTCTACTCTGTCTCCTTCCAATGAGGTACCTCTCCTTCTCCCAAACTCCCAACCATCTTGGCTTCCAGCCTCTCACCACCCCCTTGGGCTCCTCAGACATCCTTAAATTCTATGAGACTCCTCCAGGAGTCTCTACCAAGTGACTGGGCTAGCTGGGGACAAGGACAAGGCAATGTCACTCAGGCTACGAGTGACTTGGAAAGTCAGAGGAGAGTGGGTTCCCTCCACCACAGATCCACTGGGGAGTAAAGCAATTAGAAGGCTCTTCTCGTGCAAGAGACGATCTTCTCCAGGAGACTCCTAGAAATAAAGATGGAAGGAAAAGGCCGAAAACTCAGTGAAGCCTGAAGGCTAAGCTGAGGGCCTCGGGGATCATCGACAAGGCAACTGAGAGGCTTCTCCAGGTTTTCAAAGAAGAGAATGACCTGTAAGAGGCTCACACTGGCCACCAATCGCACGTCGTATCGGAACATGGGTCAATTTGCAACCTGGGTCTGAGACGAAAGGACTTCTACCAAGATTTATCGGTAAGTATGCTGCCCAAGACTGAGTCAGAAGTCTCGCTACAGTCAAGCTAGACGAGGGCTGTCCCTGGCCGTCAACCTAGCAGGCCCACCAAGATCGCCATGGAAGAGATGAAGCTCATCCCACGGGGTCTTGTTTATGAAGCCAGGTGAGTTGTTACTCCCAGGACCAAGTGTCTCAGAGTACGCGTGCTGGCTGAGCTGGTGGCTGTTTGCCCGCTCTCACTGCCAGCAATTTTCGGATGGAACCGTTTAAAAATATTAGAATCAGGGGCGCCTGGGTGGCACAGCGGTTAAGCGTCTGCCTTCGGTGTGATCCCGGCGTTATGGGATCGAGCCCCACATCAGGCTCCTCCGCTATGAGCCTGCTTCTTCCTCTCCCACTCCCCCTGCTTGTGTTCCCTCTCTCGCTGGCTGTCTCTATCTCTGTCAAATAAATAAATAAAATCTTTAAAAAAAAATATTAGAATCATAGACTGTTGGGATTGGACATAACCTCAGGAGCGGGGGGGGGGAGGGTTGCTACAATTCGCTAGGACATGGTTTGCATGGAGAGCCAACCACAGGCCCGGCACCACGGAGAGAGGGAATGGAATAGAGAGGAAGCATCTCCCCACCCAGCACACCAGCTCCTTCAACCCCTTTATCTTCCAGAGACCCGAACCGAGAGCAGGGAGCTTACAAGACCTGTCCAGGATCACGCAGGTATCGGAGAGCTGGGTGAAATATGCAGGCAGATGGAAATATGCAAGGAGAGTTCACTTTTACATCCATAACACAGGGAGATCATGTATTTCTAACCTCCCTATGTATTTCCATTATGTGTATATGTGTGTCTGTATATAAATACATATGCATGTATGCAAAAGTCTCCATGGTAACTGAGGCCATCAAAGAGTTAATCAATGCACAACCTAATTTGGCTTCCAGACAGGGCAGATAGCAAAGCTTCCCTTTGATTCCCTTACTTAGAGGGAAAATATTAGCGATCTTTATCACCGGGCTCCCTGAGGAGCTGTAGTCTGGGAGCAGAAAGGGGTGGACTTTTAAGTAGCACTCTCATTTATGAACGCGCCATGCTTCCCCCAAGTACAAGGAACTACAAAGCATTCCAGTCTTAGAATGCGCGTTCCCATCCTGGGATGTTTTCACTTAAAACAGGCAAGAATGGGTTGCATTCGGCACCAAGGGGCAGCCCCGCTGAGGCCCTGTGGTTTGTTTCCAAGGTATGGCCTCCAAGGCTCCCCATTCACAGGATTCCTGCGGATTTGGCTTTATCTGTGGGCAAGGCACCAGGCTCTGACAATCTACAGAACTCGCTCCCTTCTCCCAGGATAATGAGAAGATTTGAAAAGCCATTTAGTCATAACTCAATCAGCCAATTTTCCTCACCAGTGGGCCTTCGTGGAATTGCCTTCATTTCTCCCCTGGGTGGGGGAAGGGGCGTGGCTTACAGGGACCCCCGCACCCCCTCGGATGCCATCTGCGTGGTGGGACACTTGCAGGGAGGGCTCGCCGCTGGCTGACGGGACCCAAGCCGTGGCCCTCAAGAGCTAGGTAAAAATGGTTAGCTCTGTTTTAGCTCGGGCTAAGACCAAACCTGGAGGTGAAAAGACAACCCACACGGCCACAATGTTGAGACTCCTGAAATAGAAAGCAGCTGTCTTTAAAGGAGACTTTGGCTGCCCCTCCGTACCACGGGCGGCCCTGCAGCAGCTACCCCTCCAGCCCGATTTCCCCGCCAGGATTAGTGCTCCTGAGAGAGAAACGAAAAGGAAGAAACCAAGAAAGAGCAATTCTGGAGGGAAAATGCTATGAAGCTCAATAGAGCCGAACAACTCCAGCCAGCGAGCTGTGTGAACGAAGGATCTGGAATCTGGTGCCGCTGATCCCTTAGAGATCTTGGATCGATATCATTTCAGCCGTATTCTGTAGAAATTTGCTCAGGTATAAAAAAAAAGGGTCTTTGGCAGAGAGAGGCCCGCTGGAGGAGTGTTCGACTGAAATGCGTATGGTCTGGATGCCTTTCAGCTGAAATGAACATGTAAGGCTTTCAAGGTATACTTGAGAGATTTTTTTTTTAAACCATCCCAAAATATAGCTTGAAAGAGCAGAAAAACAATTGCACCAGGAAAAATAAAATAAAATAAGGCGAAGGTGAAGGAAGAAAATTGGGAAAGAGAACACAATGTAAAAAGGCAAGTGAGACTATAAAATTTTCCCCCAAGGAAGCCCTGGTTTTCATTTTGAATATTTAATAAATCTTTCCATATCACAAGAGCTCTGAATACAAAAAGTTGACAGAATCAAGAAGAGCTCAAGAGTTGGAGAAAGTAGGGGCTCCTGGGTGGCACAGCAGTTAAGCGTCTGCCTTCGGCTCAGGGCGTGAACCCGGTGTTATGGGATCGAGCCCCACATCAGGCTCCTCTGCTAGGAGCCTGCTTCTTCCTCTCCCACTCCCCCTGCCTGTGTTCCCTCTCTCGCTGGCTGTCTCTATCTCTGTCAGATAAATAAATAAAATCTTTAAAAAAAAAAAAAAAAGAGTTGGAGAAAGTAATCTGCAGAGTGGTTCTGGTCTTAGGAGAAAAAGGTTAAGTCCTGGGTGCACGAGCTGGAGGTCAGGCTAAGGCTCCGGTCCCAGGGGCGGACCAGTGAGCCTGCCTGCTTGACGCCCTCACACAGTGTCGACACGTTCCAGAGCCGGATTTGTGCTTACACAGCCTTGATTGTTGCCCATGCTGTCCCAGGACGCGGGGGACCAAGATGCCTTTGTCCATTTGTGACAGGGGGTCACATAAAGAAGGAGCCAGGGCTGAGGAAGGAATGGAAGAAAATTATATGTTTGAAAGAAGAAGACGGCGAGGCAGCAAAGATGAACATTTAAGATGGGGGGCGGAGGGGAAGGAATACAGATCTAGAATTTCTAAATTACGCTTGGCTCAAGGGTCTGGTTTACCACTGAAACAGTATAATTATAAAGTTGGCTTAAAACAGACCGAGGATCTAGTTACTAATTTCTTACTAGCAATAGCATCAAAACTCTTTCTGCTAGTAGCTGGTCTCTTGACAAAAACCGTGTGTCTCCTACACGATGGGACCTATAGGGAGGGCTGGTTTTAATCAGGCAGATCTATAAAATGGTATGCAGTTGTGGTCTCCCTTCTCAGATGTCGATCCGAGCAGAGGAGAAAGTGAGGGCTGGAATTGTCAAAGTAACGAGGGGGAAAAAAAAAAACATTTTACATAAACGCTCCCTTGTCGGGCAGACACAGCGCCTAGGCTGAGTTTGTCAGAAACTTCAGTGGGAACCCTCTAGTGGATTTGAGAAAAATGACCAGAAACATTCCTCTTGTGTTCATGTTTTTGGACCGGATTCTGCATGGCCTCAAAAAGGAAATCCTGGCCTGGTTACAGCCTTAAATGGGTGCTCAAATCCCCTGAACATTCGTTGCAGAAGTCCTTTCATTCTTACCCATTTTAGTTAATAAGAACAACAGGCATCAAAGACACATAAGGCTTTACTCCTGTTTACCTTGGCAATTACACAGTCGGGATTCAAAAGAAGATTGTGCGCTTCTAAGGTACAAAATTCCCATTTGTAATTAAAAAAAAACAACACTTCTCTAGAATGTACGCATAGTAGACATAGGTCTCCCTATAACTATTCCTTTCGTTCCCCAGGGAAATGCATGAGTGTACGTGAAACGTCACCACCAAAAACATGGCAGCCTTTTCTCAGAATCAGGACCCCAAATTCTAACCAGCCAATGATTCCTCAGGATTGACGTTGGCCCCTTTTTAAATGCAGATCTCTGGTGGGAAGATGAAGGAAGTGGGCCAGAAGGGGTTAGGGAGAACTCGGGAAGCCCATGGAAAGATCTTCTGTGGATAGCACAGGGAGGGGGCAGATGACTCTCAGAGGCTCAGGGAGATTGAGAGAGGAATGAGATTTGGCCCACAGGAAAGAGAAGATCCCCATTCCATTCTTCCTGGGCCTCTATGATGCTGTGTGTCCTGCAAGAAATTGCGAATGCCCTTGTCTCATCTTTAGTTCAGATTCCTGGGACAGAAATCAAAACACAATAAACAACAACCACAAAAAACTTCAGTGAGGGGCGCCTGGGTGACTCAGTCGTTAGGCGTCTGCCTTCGGCTCAGGTCATGATCCCAGCGTTCTGGGATCGAGCCCCACGTCGGGCTCCCCGCTCGGCGGGAAGCCTGTTTCTCCCTCTCACACTCCCCCTGCTTGTGTCCCCTCTCTCGCTGGCTGTCTCTCTCTTTGTCAAATAAATAAATAAAATCTTTAAAAAAAAAAAAA
>NW_024425675.1:7655408-7760363 GCF_017311325.1 Ursus maritimus
AAAAAAAAAAAAACCCTCAGTGAATACTTGTGACATTCCCATGATGCATTCCCATAACCAAATATTATCCATTCATTTTTTTAACAAATATGTACCCACCACATACTGGAAACTATCTTAGATAGTAATGATTTTAAAAATTATTTTTATGCCATACCAATCATATCATAATGTACAATAGTACAAACAAGGAGCATAAAAGTGGTTCTAACGAAGAGATCAGAATTTATAATTCTAGGAGTGACATTTGAGCCAGGCCTTAGAGGATAACCAGAATTCTGCTGAACCGATAGGCTGATTGTGGCAAGGAGGGCTTTCTAATCATGCATATTCATGATCCGCTTTTTTCCTTAAGCACACAGCTAGACTACATTTCCCAGCCTCCCTTGCAATTGAGTGTGGCCATATGACTGAGTTCCAGCCAATAGAATGAGAGTGGAAGGGAGGTACGTCACTTTCAGTCCTGACCATAAAAATCTCCTTGACATGCTCCCCAATGCTCTTTCCCCTTTTCATCAGGTAGAATGGAGATGATCCCCAGGGCCATCTTGGAAGCTCCATACCAAAGATGGCAGAGCCTCAACCAGTCCAGTTTCCTGAAAGGCTGGTCACTGTCATGTTCAGCCAGAGAGCACTGTCAGGTGAGCCATAACCAACTTCTCTCACATCTGCTCCAACATGCATTTGTCTATTTGACGTGGCAGTTGGCCTTTGTTATAAATAAAGTGCTGAAGGCACAGCACATGAGAAGTCACGCAGGGGCTAAGGTAGAGGGCACATTCGAGGAGGTTCAGGAGAGGCCAAAATGAAGATGGAGAGGCAGCAGAGGAAGATTGACACGTTAAGTTTGGACTTTTTCCCACAGGCCGGTGCTTCTGAACCAGTGGTGATTTTTTGCCCATCACCCCCATCCTACAGGGAATATTTGTCAATATCTGGAGACATGTTCTGGTTGTTACCCTAAGGTGGCGGGGGTGGGGGGCTGCTGCTGACATCTATAGTCCTACAATGCACAGGACGGTCCCCCACATTCAAAGAGTTATCTGGGCCAAATGTCAACAGTACTGAGATCGAGAAACCCTGCTATAGTCAATGGAACATGGGCAACGATTCTTAAGAGTGCCACAGTCATATTTGTGTTTGGGAGAGCTAATTCTGAAAACAGCCTAGAAGATTCATTGGAGAGGAGAAAGACAAGAGATGAGAAAAACCATGGCATCCTTTGTTTATCAAGTACCACTATGTGTCAGGCACCAGGTACAAAGATGAATAAGAGTCTAGCAAGGGAAATAGTAACGACTTTTATGGGACTTGGGAAACTTGGACTCTAACCTCAGGTCTGTCTTGAGCATGCATCAGCTTCTCTGGCCTTTTGTTCCTCATTAGAAGCCTTCTAAAATAAAGCAAGAGAACGTCCCACACTCAATCAGTGGGTGAAGAAGGAGAAAAGAGGAACCTATTATGAGAAACTTGGCGGAAATGAAATAAATCAGACCCGGTGTGAGATTGGCTGGAGAAGTTAAGAGAAGTAAAAGCCATCTCTGAGGTCTGTATGCTGGCAGCAGAATGGAGAGTGATGCTGACAACAGAATGTAAGAGTAAGAGCTGACTCAAAATAAAAAATAAATAGAGCAGACTCAGAGGGCTGCAATATGTGTTTTTCTTTTTAAGATCTGTCAAAGTCTGAGATCCCTTTAGAACAAATACAAGCAACTTACATGAGAAATACTAATTTTTTTTTTTTTTAGAGATTTTATTTATTTATTTGAGAGAGAGACTGAGCACAAGTTGGGAGGGAGGGGCAGAGGAAGAGGGAGAAGCAGACTCCCCACTGTGCAGGAAACCCGACCTGGGGCTCGGTCGCAGGACCCCGAGATCACGGCCTGAGCTGAAGGCAGATGCTTAACTGACTGAGCCACCCAGGTGCCCCAAGAAATGCTGAGTTCTTATCAGGGGTGCCTGGGTGGCTCATCGGTTGAGCGTCTGACCCTTGATTTCTGCTCAAGTCATGATCTCACAGTCATGATCTCAGGGTGGTGAAATTGAGCCCCATGTCAGGCCTCAAGCTGAGCGGAGAGTCTGCTTGAGGATTCTCTCTCTCCCTCTCCCTCCGCCCCTTCCCATCCCACTCACGTGCTCTCGCTCCCACTTTTAAATGAATAAATGAATCTCAAAAAAAAAATAAAAAGAAATACGAATGTCCAATAAACATTTGAAGAGATGTTTTACTTTGCTAACAATCACAGAAATGGATGTTAAATCCAAATGCTCTTTTGTACCTTTCAGAATGGCAAAAAAATTCTTAATGATTACTATCTAATGTTAGCTCTGATGTGATGAAACAGGAATTCTCATACTCTGTAGATGGGTGAGGAAATACCTTTAATGGGAAAATTGATTATTAGCAGTTGAAAAAATACATATAAATATATAAATACTTATGTATATATGTATATATACACTGGAATCCAGCAATTTCACTTCTAGGAATAAATCCTAAGGAAATAGTCAAGTATTTTAAAAAGTATACGTATCCCAAGCATTTACTATAGTGTTGCTTATATTACATTGGAAACAAATGTCCATAAATAGGGAACTGGTTAAATAAATTACAGTACTTTTTGAACTAATAGAAAACTCTGTAGTCACTAAAAATAACATTTATTGATTGGAAAGATAGTCACAATATTAATAATATTAATAACTTGACACTATTAAGCTGATCAAGCTCAGGTTATTGAACAACTGGTCTAGTAGAATTATGTAACTCTCTCTCTCTATATATATATATAATAGGAATAATAAAAATTCAGTTGGTAGATAACCCATAATGGGTGCCTTTGGGTGATGGACTTGGATGTGATCTTTCACTTCTGATGAAAGAACGAACGTGTGTGGGATTTTCGTGTTTTAGTTACACATTTTGTCTGATGATCTTATGAGCATTTTTTTTTCTTTATTGCAGCCGAAATAACACAAATCCTTAAAAATATTCATAAGAACCCCGGTCCCCCCAAAAGAAACAAAACTGAAAGATGATGGCCTATTTCTAATTCTTCGTGTTCAAAGAAATGGTGACCACAAGCGCTGGACCCCCCGTGATAGCCCTGGGGTACGCCCGCTGTCCTGACAGTTAGTACAACTGGCCACCTCCTCTCTCAAGTGTCCTGTTTGGAGGATTAATTATACGGCCATTCTATTCAAGGAAGAAACCTACAAATGTATCATTGCCTAATGTTTATTCCTATAAACCGTTTTTTCTGGTCTCCCAGGTGTTCCGTTTGCATCCCCAGAGCTCTCAACCTTGCTACTCTAATCATTTCATGTACTATTTATAGAGAAAGAGAACCAGCTAAAATATCTTGCCCCTTTGATTTCTTCCAGCCAGCGCTAAAGTAATTTATCTTAGCCTTTACCGAAGACTAAATTGTATCATTTCAGGCTTTGGTCTAAATCCTGTTATTTTGACTTTTTGACTCACTTTGCACCCTCTGATATATAAAGTAACAACGATTTCTACAATGAACAACTGTGTTTGTTCCTCAGAAATTCTTTCTGTTCCTCAGACTTCTTTCCTGTTTCCTAATGGTTATGCATTTGAAAATTTGATAAATGGCCTGGCACGGTTTGAGTTTACTGGGAGCATTTAAACATACTTTCCCTACAAAGCTTATCAGTTAGTTACTTAACCTTTATGAATAGGTTAAATATTTTCCACAGTATTTCTATAAATATGATACCTGGTTTCAAGTTAAACCTAATAAAAAGGAAGTTATTCTTTGCTTAAATATCTCCTATTTCTTTTCGTTTTTATCTTCCCCCTTCTTCGTGACCACTTGACTCGGAAAGAAATTCACAAGGCAGATGTGGGAATCTCACTTTATAAATACAACATTCAGCCAGTATACTGTTGTTGTCCTTGTTTTAAGTAAAGAAAAGGTGACTATTCCTCCAGGATGTATGCTTTGGCCATGAAATTGAGGTCTCAAATCAAGTCAAAGGGCTATGTTGAGTTTAAAAAAAAAAAAAAAATCCTGGAAATAAAACAATCTATGTGTTGAACTCAGAGTGATGATGCAGGGGCTTGTATCATACACAGAAAGCATCCCAGTGTGTTCTCGGTCCTTCACAAAGCATTCCTTGTTTCCGTAGCTCCCAAAGGCTCCGAGCACACATACGCTACCTCTCTCTGCCAATGGAGAAATGCTCGCTAAGTGCTTCATTCATTCCCACATGCTATATTTATTCATTTTTCAACAAAAAGTGGCATATTGAATATGTATTCCTGGAAATTCCTGAAATCCATTCATTAGGCTTTCAGCTAGTTTCTCATACACCTCTGTATCCCAGGAGCCAACCCCAGCAAACCCCAGTCCCGGGTCACTCTGCAATCCAAAGCCTTAGGGTTCAGGCAAGAAAACCGTCTTTCGGCCAAGTGCACGTGATGGTTAAGTAATCAGCTAGCCCTACCTGTCACCTTGTAACTCTCAGTAAAACCCAATCCCCTACTGATGACGCCCCCCAAATTATTGCCTTCGTCTGGGGGCCCTACGCCTTGTGGCTTCTATTTGTTTCCCTGAATTCGTAGTGGAAGAGAATTAGACCAGTATATGGCCGACTCGCTCTTGTGATCAGGGACAGCCCCTGAAATGTAAGCAAGTGGGAGGGAGAAGCTTCCAACAAGTGACCAGTTGGGGCAGCCTGACCTTCAGCCATCTCGTGAAGCCCTTGACGCAGTGAGACCCTCAGAACGTTCGCAGCAAAGTCATTAACAGCTCAAGCGCCCACCATGTTTTACATATTTCAGTAAACGGGGAAACAAAGTTCCCTGGAAATGCATCTGAAATGGTGCAGTTTCTAACGGAGCTAGAACAAAAAAAAAAAAAAAAAAGGAAACTTATCTTTGAGTACATTTTTTGTCTTTGCTTTAAAAAGTTCTGGTTAGGAAAGATGGTGCTTCAATTTACCTGTAAAATCAGAGACACAACCAAATGTAGCTAATAACATGCAACATCTCAAAGAGAGTAGGCTCTCTGATGTCTGAAAGAGCAAGAAGCACATAAGGATTAATTAAAAAAAAAGTTTAGGGGCATCTGGGTGACTTAGTCGGTTAAGCATCCCACTCCTGATTTCGGTTCATGTCATGATCCCAGGATACTGGGATCGAGCCCCGAGTGGGGTCTGCTCATCCCTCTCCCTCCGTTCCTCCCCCCACTCACTCTCTCTCTCTCTCTCTCTCTCAAATAAACAAATAAAATCTTTAAAAAAAAAAGTTTGGAGACAAATAAGTTATCCAGTGAACAAGAAAGAGAAACCAACCGAATGTCATTATTTGAATGTCTCCACGTGAAAACCACTAGGGTGGGGGTTGGGGGATCTCGGTTTCAAGTCCTGCTTTGAGAATCATTCAGCACGTGACCCTGAACAAATATTCTTTTTTTTTTTAAAGATTTTATTTATTTATTCGACAGAGATAGAGACAGCCAGCGAGAGAGGGAACACAAGCAGGGGGAGTGGGAGAGGAAGAAGCAGGCTCCCAGCGGAGGAGCCTGATGTGGGGCTCGATCCCGGAACGCTGGGATCACGCCCTGAGCCCAAGGCAGATGCTTAACCACTGCGCTACCCAGGCGCCCCTGAACAAATATTCTAATCCTTCTGGGTCTCTATTTCCATGTCTATGAAGTGGACATTCTATTTGATGATCTCTAAAATCTTCTTTCTGCTCAAATATTATATTGCTCTGTTGAAAAGTGGAATTTCAGAGGTAACCCTCAGGAAAACCCCTGTAGCATTGCAAAGAACCATGAGCTCACAGGGCTGTTTCTTCGATTCCCACGTTGGGGTGCCCTAGTGCTTGGCTGTTCTGGAAGGTCTGAACCCAGCGGCAGCTGTCCCAGAGCTGAGGGAACCAAAAGAGCAAATGGAAGATGAAATCCTGCATTTTCACTGAAATATACCCTATCCAAACAAAGGTAGTATTCACACTTTCTCCTTTGCTTGAAGTTTTTTCCTAGAAAAGAAAAATCACCAGCAAAACAAGAGCCCCTAGTCAGCAGGCTCCAAACCAAATCGTTTAGCAGCAAGGAAGGTTCTGGGTGAGCCTAACCTGCTCTTCTTAGGCCCCCAAAGTCTAACACAACCCGGGGTGTGCTCTGGGGGTGGCGAGGAAGAGAGGCAGATCCCCCTGCAGCTTTCTTCTGCCTGACGCAGCCCCACATCAATGGAGAAAGAAGATTCCCTTTCTGCAAAAACCACAGCTTCTCTGTTCTATTCCTTAAACCCAGCCTCCGCTCTGAAGGAACCAGGAAATGTGTTCTGTACACAGATTGAGTGTGGAAAAGAGGAGGGGGTGACCTTTAATGAGTCTAGGACGGGGGGATGTCTTAAGTGACAACAGAAGGCGTTTGTGCTACATATAACGGAACTGCCTCCCGAGGGTGAGGGTCATTGGAACAAAGGATGGGGACCAAGTGCCTCTGAGATCTGGGGTCAGGAGTGGGTTTGAGTGCGGCTTGTCCTGAAGGCCGGGGATGGGACAGCTCTTCAAGGCTCTCACCAAAACCCAGCTAATGAAGTGGGGGAGCAGCCAACAGCTAGGAGACCCACAAACCCTCTGTTCTGCCGACGAGACAGAAGAAAGCCCGTGTCTCTTGTGTAAACTCGCCGCGGCATGATGGTGTTGGATCCTTTGTCCTCTGGGGACCTGAGCATCCATTCTCCTCCTTGAGGGCACACACATAAGCCGAGTGAGTCCTGTGTGTACCTTCCCACTTGGGAACCAGAGGTTGGAGAATAGATGTTTCTTTTCCCTACCATACCTGTTAGATGCAGAGGACTGGCAACACCCAAGCTCAGCCACCTGGCTCCTGAGACCGGATCATGAGCCAGGGTGACGGAATGCCACCATGTCACTGCAGCAGGGACGTGCGAGACAGTGGGCGTTAGGGGGGAAGGACAACATCTCCACCAGGCTGTGCTAGTTTAATAGTTACTTACATACCTTCTTCTTTCTTTCTTTTTTTTTTTTTAAGATTTTATTTATTTATTTGACAGAGAGAGACAGCCAGCGAGAGAGGGAACACAAGCAAAGGGGAGTGGGAGAGGGAGAAGCAGGCTCCCAGCGGAGGAGCCTGATGTGGGACTCGATCCCAGAACACTGGGATCACGCCCTCAGCCGAAGGCAGATGCTTAACGGCTGAGCCACCCAGGCGCCCCCCCACCTTCTTGTTTCTTCATTCTTTGAAGTGCTTAGGGATCCTGACCATTTCCAAGGAGCAAATCCTATGGATTTTGTGATGTCTCTGTTCCCTGCTCTTTTCCTACTCTCCCCTCGCCCCACCACGACCATATCTTCCTTTAAATCCCCTTTCGTTTGTGTCAGCCAGAATCTTATCTTGCAGATCCAAGAGCCAGGCGGGGGATGCAATGTGGGGGTTGCATTCTGCTGGGTAAAAATGCACCAGGGTGTAGGTCCAAGCTCTGCAAAAGGAATAAGTTAAACACACTGTCAGAACCTCACACCAGCCATAGTATCAAAAAGACAAGTAATAACAGGTGTTGGAAGAAAGAGAACCCTCGTGCACTGTTGGTGGGAATGTAGATTGGGGCAGCCACTATGGAAACAGTGTGAAGGTTCCTCAAAAAATTAAAATAAAATTGTGATATGATCCAGTAATTTCCCCTCTGAGTATTTACAGGAAGAAGAAAATGAAAACACTAATTTTTTTTTAAGATGTTATTTATTTATTTATTTATTTTGACAGAGAGAGAGACAGCCAGTGAGAGAGGGAACACAAGCAGGGGGAGTGGGAGAGGAAGAAGCAGGCTCCCAGCAGAGCAGAGAGTCTGATGCGGGGCTCGATCCCAGGACCCCGGGATTACACCCTGAGCCGAAGACAGATGCCTAACGACTAAGCCACCCAGGCGCCCCTGAAATCACTAATTTGAAAAGATATACGCACCCCTATGTTTATTGCAACGTTATGGACAGCAGCCAAGATACAGAAGCAACCTAAGTGTCCACAGATAGATGAATGGATAAAGAAGATGTGGTGTATGTCCTCAACAGAATACTACTCAGCCATAAAAAAAAGAATGAGATCTTGCCATTTATGACAACATGGATGGACCTTGAGGGCATTATGTTAAGTGAAATAAGTCAGACAAAGAAGACAAACACTGTGTATTTCACTAGTGTGTGAAATCTAAAAAACAAATAGAGAAACAGAGTAAAAAACACAGAGAATAAACTTCCCTTGCCATTGGGGAGACTGGAGAAGTAGGTGAAGTGATTAAAAGGTCCAAACTTCCAAATATAAAATAACTAAGTCATGGGGATGAAAAGTAGAGCATAGGAAATATAGTCAATAATATTACATAACAGGGCGCCTGGGTGACAGAGCGGTTGAGCATCTGCCTTCGGCTCAGGGCGTGATCCCGGCGTTCTGGGATCGAGCCCCACATCAGGCTCCTCCGCTATGAGCCTGCTTCTTCCTCTCCCACTCCCCCCGCTTGTGTTCCCTCTCTCGCTGGCTGTCTCTCTCTCTGTCGAATAAATAAATAAAATCTTAAAAAAAATAATAATAATAATATTACATAACTTTGCATGGCAACATTTACTGCGGTGAGCATTTTATAACGTATACAATTGTCAAATCACTGTGTTATATATGTTATATACCTAAAACTAATATAATATTATGTCAGCTTATTAAAAATAGTAATAATTTTTAAGAATTTTTTTATATTTACTCTTTATTTTAATTTCAGTATACTTAACATAGTGTTATATTAGTTTCAGGTGTACAATATAGCGATTCAACAATTCTATTCATTACTCAGGGTTCATAATGAGTGTACTCTTAATCCCCTTCACCTCTTTCACCCAGCCCCAACCCACCTCCCCTCTGGTAACCATCTGTTTGTTCTCTATAGTTAAGAGTCTGGGGTTTTTTGTTGTGCTTTGTTTTGTTGGTTTCTTTCTTTTTTTCTTTGTTCATTGCTTTGTTTCTTAAATTTCACATATGAGTGAAATAGTACGGTATTTGTCTTTCTCTGACGACTTATTTCACTTAGTATTATACTCTCTAGATCCATCCATGTTGTTGCAAATGGCAAGGTTTCATTCGTTTTTATGGCTGAGAAGAGTTCCATTGTCTATATACCCCACATCTTCGTTTTTATGGCTGAGAAGAGTTCCATTGTCTATATACCCCACATCTCCTTTATCCACTCATCTATTGATGGACACTTGGGCTGCTTCCATAATTTGGCTATTGTCGATAACGCTGCAGTAAACCTAGGGGCACATATACCTTTTTGAATTAGTGTTTTCATATTCTTTGGATAAATACTCAGTAGTGTGATCATAGGGTAGTTCTAGTTTTAATTTTTTGAGGATCCTCCATGCTGGCTCCCACAGTGGCTGCACCAGTTTGCATTCCCGCCAACAGTGAACCAGTGTTCCTTTCTTTCTATATCCTTGCCGACACCTGTTGTTTCTTGAGTTTTTTATTTTAGCCATTCTGACAAATGTGAGGTGGTATCTCATTGTGGTTTTGACTTGCAATTTCCCTGATGATGAGCGATGTTGAGCATCTTTTCATGTGTCTGTTGGCCATCGGGATGTCCTCTTTGGAAAAATGTATGTTCATGGCTTCTGCCCACTTTTTTTTCTTTTCGGTGTTGAGTTATAGATATTGAATACTTATATATTTTGGATATTAACCTTTGTCAGATATGTCATTTGCAAATATCTTCTCCCATTCAGTAAGTTGTTTTTTAGTTTTGTTGATTGTTTCCTTTGCTGGGCAGAAGCTTTTTATTTTGGTGTAGTCCCAATAGTTTATTTGTGCTTTTGTTTCCCTTGCCTCAAGAGACATGTCTAGAAAAAATGTTGATATGGCCGATATCAGAGAAATTACAGAGATGTTTATGGGTTCAGGTATCACATTTAAGTCCTTAATCCATTTTGAGTTTATTTTTGTGTATGGTGTAAGAAAGTGGTCTAGTTTCATTCTTTGGCATGTAGCTGTCCAGTTTTCCCAACAGCATTTGTTGAAGAGACTGTATTGTTCCCATTTTGTCAACTTCAACTTTTGTCGAAGATTAATTGACCATGTAATTGTGGGTTTATTTCTGGCCATCGGTTTATATGTCCATTTCTGTGCCAGTACCATACTGTTTTGATTACTACAACTTTAGTGGGGGGGGGTTTTATTATTTTTTAAGTAATCTCTACACCCAACGTGGGACTCAAACTTACAACCCCAAGCTCAAACGTCCCATGCTCTACCAACTGAGCCAGCCAGGCACCATGGCTACTACGGCTTTGTAGCTTATCTTGAAGTCTGAGATTGTGCTACTTGCAGTTCTTTTCTTTCTCAGGATTGCTTTGGCTATGCGGGGTCTTTTGTGGTTCAAATTTTAGGATTATTTGTCCTAGTCTGTGAAAATGCCGTTGGTATTTTGATAAGGACTGCAAAAAAAAAAATCATAATGAAGATTTTTAAAAATAGAATAAGCTATCAGAGAGCGTGGTGTCACATACGTGATTGGTAAATGACCAGATAGAGAAAGCAAAGAACCATAGATAAATACAGAGGGAAAGGTCTGAGAACCCCAGCTCGGAAAAAAAGCTCATTCTCTTGGTCAATCATAATAATAGCAACACTCCCCGAGTTCCACAGCTTGGAAGTGACTGAACCAAGTTCCAACCCACCCAGTCTGCTTCCAGACCCGGTGACTCAATCCTAAACCAGGACCCCACATCCATTTCAAAAGATTACAGGCACAAAATCAGGGCATGAGTTCAATGTTGTCTGAAAATAAAATACCATTTTATTTGGGTGGCTCTAATCACATTGTTTGGTTATTCATTCCTCTTCCTCGTACATGCCACTTTTCTGTGTTTCGGATGTGGCTGCTGGCCACCTGTGCACCCAGGAGGCAGCTGGAAAAGAGAGCTGACACCAACTGAACCCTTACTCGGGGTTAGCAATGTTGCCTTTCATCCTCGCACTGACTCCGGTGAGGAAGAGGACTCTCGGAGGAGATAAACAACTGCCCTGATTGAAGTGCTCCAGGCAGAGGAAGTGACTCCAGAAGTTTCTCTCCCTTCCATGCTGACACGACTGAGAAGAGAAGTGAAAGCCAGGAGGCCCAGAGCCCTCTGTGGGCTCGGCAAAAAGCTGGCAGGGCCATGTTGTGACTTCCAGGCCCTGGCATTTTTGCCTTCATGGGTTTCTTCTTCAATCAGTTGGCCAATCAAAATTATCATCTATGATTTCATTGGTATAAGGGCAAGTATATTAGTATTACACATTAAAACATGTTTTTGACCTAGAAGTTCATTTTTCTTCTTCTGATCTTAGAAATTGCAACATTGTCATGGGCCCCTCAAAGTTTCATGGGCCCTGAGCATTATGCCTCCTGTTGAAGTGTCAGCTTTGGTTGCCGGGTGCACTGGGGGCTACAGAGTCTCCTTACCCAAAGGGAAGCTCAATGCCAGAAACAGTGGAGATCCTGAACGACGCTCCTTGGGAGGGATGAGTGCTGAAAACACAAAATGGGACAAACCAAGCATTGTGACTAATATTCCTGTGCTTTGACAAAACCTCTGATGATGCCTAAAGAAAATGCATCTGTATATATGGCGACCCCAACTGGTGACAAATGTCGTGATGAGTACAGTTGAAGGCGGGTGCCGTCATCCTGCCTTGGGTAAATATATTAATATCTCTAAGCCTGTTTCCTTATTTGTAAAATGACAGGATAAAAGTCGGTATCTCAGGGGCGCCTGGGTGGCTCAGTTGGTTAGGCACCTGCGTTTGGCTCAGGTAGTGATCTTGGGTTCCTGAGATCGAGCCCTGCATTGGGCTCCCTGCTCAGCGGGGAGCCTGCTTCTCCCTCTCCCTCTGCCTCATGTCGCCACCCCCAACCCTGCTCATGCTGGCTCTCACTCTCTCTCTCTTTCAAATAAATAAGTAAAATCTTTTTTTAAAAAAAAGAGGGCTGCTTTGAGGGCCAAATAAAGTACACAAATGAAGAGCTTAGCACAGGATCTGGCCCATGGTAAACACTGGATAAACGTCCCGGACAACTCTATGGCCACCACCGCTGCTACCATGAGGACCCTAGAACAGAATGTTCAGATTTGGAACTTACCTGGCTAGGTCAGAGGTCTGTCACCATATGTGTACCGTCTTGGATGAAGAGTTTAAGGTCCAATTGGAATATCTGACTTCTGTCTTTGGATAGGTTCATAGAATGATCCGCAGATGATGGAAGCGATAATCGAGTGCATAAACAAGGAGGGAAAGAAAGGACAGCCCTGACTAAAGCAGGTTCGGCAAAAGGAGAGAACATTCTCGGCCGAAAATTCCCCCCCCTCACGTCAATGAGGGGACTCACGCCCAAAACAAAGACACATCAACAAGGACCAGGAGTGATATCATGAGTCTTGCACCCCCTCTCACATGCAGCTGAAGGGAAATCCTTATATCCCCCAACCCCATAATGAATTGTTATGCAGTGAAACAGCAGAAAAAAGGAAAGTAGAAAATCTCTTCTGTGGTCATCTCTGTTTGAAACATTCGAAATCAGCATACTGATCCGGGTGCGTAAGCCACTTATTAGAGATGTAACTCAAGAAATCGCAATAAAGCTTTTGAGGAGGAAACAGAGGTAAAAAGGGCACGAATTCTACCCTGGGAACTGCAAGAAAATCTTGAAAAAAGTATCCATGTCCTGGGGGGAGAAAGATAACCCTGAAGAGATGAAAGGCCGTTCCAGAGAAACGGGAGGAACAGATAAGGGAAGAAGAGATGGTCCTTGGGATAAAAGGGAACCGGGTCAATAAATAGCAGAAGAAATCGAAGTGACAGAAAACATGCAAAGACCATGTACGCAAATCGTCTGTGGGGAGGCAGCCCCATTCCCACAACGGACGATGTCATCCGCCCCAAGCGGAGGAGAAGACGGGACTTAAACCCTCCTGGGGTCCCTTTGCTCTTGCACGATCTTTTACACCTGAAACAGGAAACTCTTCTTGGTCGGAAACAAGAGAGATGGGCAGGAAAGCAGAACATTGAGCTGCCAGGCACTCCGGGGAAATTTGAATGAAGTTGGAGTGGATACCCAGGCGTGGTGCTGGCAGACGCAGGAAGAGAATCCTGTGGAAATGCTGATTTCAAAGAGATAATGAGACTCTTTGACCCCAAAGGAAAGGAGAGTCAGCGTAGCCCGGTGTGAGCTGGAGCAGGAGGTGGGAGACCTGGACCCCGCCCCCGGGGCTGCCAGGACAAGGGGGGTCGCGCTCAGAGGGCTTTTGCACTGTCCCCCAGGGCGAAGCTGTGCCTGGACAAAGGGGACCGAAGCTCATGGCAGCCTTCCACCACTTGTCCCCCGCACCCCCCGTGGACAAGAAGAGTGTCCCAGGGAGCTTGTGGGAAGGAAGGAGAGAGAAAGGTAACACCACATCCCTTCATTCTTGCATGTCTGCATTCGACCCAGCTGCCAAGAAGTGACGTCACTGTCACCACCCGGGCTCTGGCCCTCACTATTTCTCCCTGGACTATCATGATGATGTCTTCTTTGGCATATCCCCTCCCACCTAACTCCCCACAGCCCCCAATCTCTCTGTCACCAGAGCTCTCTTTCCAAAGCTCAAACCTGATGACGTCATTTCCTGCTTCAGAGTCTCCAATGGCAATGCCGGCTGGTGCAGCCACTGCGGAAAACAGCACAGAGGTTCCTCAAAATATGAAAAACAGAACTATCCTAGGAGCCTGTAATCACACTACTACCCAAAAAAAACAAAAACACTAATTTGAAAAGATGTATGCACCCCTACCTATGTTTACTGCAGCATTATTGACAACAGCCAAGTTAGGGAAGCGGTCCGAGTGTCCGCTGATAGATGAATGGATAAAGAAGATGCAGAATGTATGTAATAGAATATTTCTCAGCCATAAAAAAGAATGAAACCTTGCCATTTGCAACCACCTGGATGGATCTAGAGAATATAATGCTAAGTGAAAGAACTCAGTCAAGGAAAGACAAATACCATATGATTTCACTCATATATGGAATTTAAGAAATGAAACAAATGAACAAAGGAGAAAAAGAGACAAACCGAAAAGAAAAAAAAAAAAGAAAAAACCCAGACTGATAAGTACGGAGCACAAACTGAGGGTTCCCAGAGCGGAGGTTGGGGCGGGAGGGAATGGGTGACATAAGTGATGGAAATTAAAAGTACACTCACCATGTTGAGCACAGAGTAATGTATAGAATGGTTGAATCACTATATGGTGCATCTGAAACTAATGTAACGCTGTATGTTAATTATACTTCGATTTTTTTAAAGTAGAAAAAAAGAGTCTCCAATGGCTTTTCATTGCCTACACAGGTCAGCAAACTCTGCCCTGTGAGCTAAATCCGGCTTGCAAGTTAAGAATGGCTTTTGCGTGGGGGCACCTGGCTGGCTCAGTCCATTAAGCCTCAGACTCTTGATCTCGGCTCAGGTTGTGAGTTCAAGCCCAGCTTTTGGCTGCGCCTGAAGCCTACTTAAAAAAAAAAAAAAAAAAGGTCACTTGCATGTTTAATGGGTTGTACAAAAATAAAAAAGGAATATGTGCATACAGAGATATATGTCGCCCGCCCAGCCTAAAACATTTAGTATATGGCCCTTTACAGAAAGTTTGTCAACACTTACAATTCTGGTAAAGAACAAAAAATCCATGTACAAAATCTTTCGTGATCTTGCCCTGTCTACTTCTCAACTTCTTCACCCACTTTCCTCCTTGTTCTTTCTATTCTGCAGCTACGGAGCCGCCCATGGAGCCCATGACATGCCAGGTGCTCTCACGCCGCTCTGCTCCCCTGTCCTGGGACACCAGTCACTGACGCACGCTAACGCACCTCTCACACTTCATTCGCAGCCCCGCGCCCCGCATGGGCCCAGCCGTCTATCTACTCAGAGCTCAGCCTCTCGCACCAGGCCACCTTGTGCACCCCTCTTGACACCAATTTGTAACTGGGAGCTCCATGAGAGCAGGCCACCCTTCTCACGTCTGCGGCCCGCCCCAGCCCTGGCATGTTGTCCCCGTGCAGTGAGTCCTTGCTGTGCTTCGTGGGGTGCCCTTGGCGCTGACCGTGAGCTCCTCTCATCCCTATCAATCTACTTCCTCGGCTCTAAAAGAAGTTTGAACCCGATGATTGCACAGTCCTCCGCGTCTGAAATGCTATTCCTCTCTGAGAAACAGATCTTCAAATGGAATGGGAACTAGAAAAAATTTCGTGCCTACGTCTCCTCCAAGAATTTCGAAAAGTGGGGCTATCCCCCAGAGCTCAGGAACTGGTTTTCTTTGCCTTCTGATGAATCTTGGCAAAGAGCCTGTTTCAAGAGAAGGTGGTCTGAAGGGCCCAAGAGCGCTGCCTGCGCCGAGGATCTGTGTGCTGCAAAGTGGTCGCGTCACCAAACCCAGGTCTCTGCTCAGTGTGCAGCAAAGCCCGTCACGCAGCAATCAGCCAATCGGACATCAGGTATGCGGCAAGGAAAGCGTTTATTCTAGAGGCAGCCAAACGGGGGACGGGAAGGCAAGGTTCAACTCCACCTCCCCGCAGTGGGAGACGACAAGTTTTTTATAATCGTAGGGGCTGTGATTACAAGCACTGCGATGAAAATGGTGGGGCTCTACGGCGACTCACGAGGAACGTATGTAACAGACATCCCAGGTTCATTTTGGGTGGACACCTAGCATCAGAAGGAGGTAAATTCAGCCCCTGAGCGGGAGATTATTTTAGGATAAGGAGAAGGGGGTCTGGGCAAGCTCCGAAAGCCAGTATAAACCAGATGGGGTCTTGGGCTCCTTATCTCTGGTAAGGAATGCAGGGCCTTCCTCGCTCGTTCAGAGGCTGGAACCGTATCAGTTGACCTTGAGTCCAGGCTTCTGCGGAGACAGCTAGTGGATTTGTTAGTGGGGTCTGAAAAAAGACACACAAGAGCTGAGGCGGGAGAAACAGTTCTCTGAAAAACAAGCTTCAAACTTTCTTCTGGTTTCCCCCTCATTAACCCTCTGGGGTACGGTTTCAGTTGACTCAGATGGAGTCTTGAAGGTGAAAGGCAAGTCAATACTCAATTATCCTGGTGCTGAAAGCCAGTTTAAGGATTATCATTAAACTTGGTTTTTCTACCTTTCTTTTTTATTTTCTCTCTTTTTTAAAAGATTTTATTTTTTTATTTGAGAGAAAGAGAGAGAGAGCGCAAGCAGGGGAAGTGGCCGGGGGAGGGGGGAGAAGCAGGCTCCCCACTGAGCAGGGAGCCCGACATGGGGACTCGATTCCAGGACCCCGGGATCATGACCTGAGCTGAAGGCAGATGCTTAACCATCTGAGCCACCCAGGCACCCCTACTTTCTCTCTTATTATCGTAAGTTAGTAACCAAAAGATAAAACCGACAAGGACCTGCCAATGGAAATTCTTGGGAAGGTTTGGTAAGAAAGAGACCAGAACCATGATTTAATTTGTAGAGAATAGAAGCCTATTCTATTTAAAAAGTAACAAAAGACAAATGTTCTTCCCATTCATGACTCCCATCCAGCCCCAAATTCTCTGTTCCCAGATTCCCAGGTGTCTTTTCAGAGAAAGTCAGTGTATATACAAGAACATAGATTAGATACCTATCCCATTTTTTTAAAGCACAAATGGTAGTGTTCCATTCATGCCATTATGTACCTTGCTATGCTTGCCTAAAAGTACGTTCTAGCTTTTAAGACTAAGTAATAGCACCCCCCAAAGATGCCCACATGCTAATTTCCAGACCCTGTAAACCTTACTGAGCCAACAGGACTTTGTAGATACGATTAAATGAAGGATCCTGAGAAGAGATCATTCTGGATTAGCCTGGATTATCCGGGCGGCCCAATACAGGAGGGAGGCAGAGAAAAAGATCAGAGGATGGAAGTGAAGGTCAGAAGATCAAAGATTTGGGGGCTCCTGGGTGGCGCAGTCGTTGGGCGTCTGCCTTCGGCTCAGGGCATGATCCCGGCGTTCTGGGATCGAGCCCCACATCGGGCTCCTCCACTGGGAGCCTGCTTCTTCCTCTCCCACTCCCCCTGCTGTGTTCCCTCTCTCGCTGGCTGTCTCTCTGTCACATAAATAAATAAAATCTTTAAAAAAAAAATTAAAAAAAAAAGAAGGTCAAAGATTTGAAGATCAAGGAAGGAGCTACGAACCAAGGAACACAGGCAGTCCTAGAAGCTGAAAAGACAAAGAAAAGGATTCTTCCCTGGAGGGTCTGCAAGGAGTCAGCACCGACAACACATTGACTCTGGCCCAGTGAAACAGATTCCAGACCTCTAACCCCTATATATGAATTATGATTAAGTTGCTTGCTTTAAACTACTAAGTTTGTGGTCCTTTGTTACTGCAATAGTAGGAAACGAATACACCTGGGGATTAATCTATACACATGGATACGTTCCCATGCTTTTTACTGCCCATATCATGTGTATGACAGAGTCACAGTGCATGAGCGTGGAGGCTGTTTCTGTGTTTTACCACCACAAATAATGCTGCAAGGGATGTCCTGTACATAAATATGTACACGTGCGTGTGAGCACATTTGTACGAAAAAGTGAAATTGCTGCATTACTGGTTTTTTTTTTTTTTTTTGAAGGTAACTCTACGCCCAATGTGGGACTTGAACTCACGACCCCGAGATCAAGAATTGCATGCTCCACCAGCTGCACCAGCCAGGTGCCCCTAAATTTTAATAAATGTTGTCAAATATCCTTAAATTACATTTAATTTTTTGCGTGTTCCAATAAAACCTTAGTTATGGAAATTTGAGTTTCATATAATTGTCACGTAGCAAAATATTCTTTTTTTTTTTTCTCGATCAGTTAAAAAATTAGTCTCAGCTCAGGGGCTCTGTAAATCAGGTGATAAGCCAGATTTAGTCTACTAGCTAGAGTTTGCCAAACCCTGGTTTAGTCTAACTAGTCTAGTTTCACCAGAAGTTGTCAAGTCAGAGGTGATTTCCACTTACCCCCAACTGAAAACTTTCATTTAAAAAATACGTGTTTTAGACTTATACAAAATGTTCTTGGGGAAAGAAAACAACATTCAATCTAGTCTAAGAGCGCAAGTCACTCTGAAAAAAAAATTCTTACCAATTCGTTTGGGAAAAGTTTCAATGTGTTAATTTCAATTGCAAAAGTCAGTCATGCAGACTCTTCTCTGACTCTGTATCAAGTTCAGCAACATTTTGTTACATGAGACCATCCTGGAGGTTATTTAAACTTAGTAACCCCCAAACCACTAAAACACTCTGCGTCTGCTGAACTAGCAGAGTGGGGTCCACGTAGGAATACAGGCAGGCACCAGAGGAAAAGTAGGAGGAGATTTGGCTGGTCTGTCTCATTTTGCTAAAAGCTTCAGAGATGTATAGGTTTATCATACTCATTCTAAACTGAATTATTTTAACATTTGGTGTGTTGCCTCGTTTTTCCTGTTCCTTGAAGTCTTCCCATCTGAGGAAGCAGTCACCTCCTCCAGGCTTTACGGACTGACTGCAGGAGAGAAATCTCTCCTATCTGCCCTGTGAGGGAGTGCAAGGCCGCTCAGACCTTTTCTATGGGTACCCCTGCCTCACACCCTTTGTCCCCTCTTGGGAAGGGATGCTCAAGATTGTATGTTCTTAGTGCTCAGGTGTGTGAGCTTCCTCCAGTCAGACTCACTAGCACCCACAAAGGCTGGTACCCAGTGCCCTTGGGGCTCATGGAGCACGAGCCAGAGGGTGGGGTTGTGCGGGATAAGATGTATGCAGCATGGGGGGTGCCTGTGAGCCAACTGGGGAGCCACAGGCGAGGTGACCCAGGGGCTTGTGGGTGGACCTCCTGACTGAGTCTGCAACGCAGTTAGTAGGATTCCAGTCCCATTATTGCCCTCCCTCCTCGAACAGTGGCAACTGTAGCCCTAGGCCCCTCTCTGTGTACCCCTACAGCATTCTGGATGGGGACTCAAGCAGTGCCACATACGCTTGGGGAAGCCAGACACCCACTCCCACACTCTCACTTTTTCCTTCTGGAGAAATCGCTGGCAAGAAGGGCTCTCTTGGCACTTGGCTGAGGGAATCACAGATAAAGTGAAATTGTTCCTCTTACCCTCTTCAGTGCATCCAATCTCAGGTTGGTCTTCTTCACTAGACTCCCAGATCCCCACCATGGCACTCTTCTCTGTGGTCCTTGTCAAAATGAGTGTTCTTTTTGGGTAAGATGGCAGGAAACTCCTGCCTTTTTGAGAGGGTCACTCTCTCAATTCACAGGAAACCTCAAGAGTACCGTGGCTGGACTTTCTGTCTTGTTTTTACTTCAATCATGAGGAAGCATCGTTGGGACCTGTTGGTGAGATGCCCAAAAAAAGTCACCTCAAAGTTCCAGCCTGTCACAGTCACCTCACAAAGCCGCCTCCCTGAACTAGGGAAGCATGGAGCAAGCCAGTGTAGTGATGCCCGCAGCCAGAGGCCTCCACCTCCTTGTCGAAAGTTCCTGGAGTGTCCTCTCCCAAGAGGACAGCCTCTCATTTCCTGATTGAAGCCGCTAAGGGCCAGTCAAAATCCCTCAGTCAACCCTCCCGGCCAAAGAGCTCACCAGGAGCTTGTGTTCCACCTCGCTGAGCTCCCTCTTTGAACGGTATCCCAGAGGGCTTCACTGAAGGAAGAAGATAATCTTGGAAAATTCAAAATGGAAAAGGATCAGCATTTTTCAAATCTTGACTCTTGCTGACTTAGATATTAGAATGCACTGCAAAAGAAATATAAATTCGAAGTTGTGTTTAAACAATTTTTCATGGGGTGCCTGGGTGGCTCAGTCGGTTGGGCGTCTGTCTTCAGCTCCGGTCATGGTCCCAGCGTCCTGGGATGGAGTCCCTCGTCGGGCTCCCTGCTCTGTGGGGAGCCTGCTTCTCCCTCTGCCCCTTTCCCCTCTTATGTTCTCTGTCTCAGGTAAATCAATAAAATCTTTTAAATAATTAATTAATTAATTAAAAACTCGAGATACACAAGGAAAATATGACACATATGGAGGTGTCTAAGAAAACTCAGCTAATTAGGAAGAAAGAAAGAAAGAAAGAAAGAAAGAAAGAGAGAGAGAGAGAAAGAAAGAAAGAAAGAAAGAAAGAAAGAAAGAAAGAAAGAAAGAAAGGAACTCAGCTAATTCACCTCTGCTTCCTGATCAGGAAAATCAGCCTAGGGAGGGAGGTTAAGTGACCTGTGGAAGGACATATACTATTTAGTGACAAATTATATTTATATATATATATATATATATATGCAAATGCATACACATAATTTTATTTATATATAAATATAAATTTATATTTTATATATGTAAACAAATGCATAATTTTATACAAAATATATTCATTTATATGTAAATATAAAACTACAATTTTGTGTATGCAAATATATACACCAAAATATATATGTATGTGCATATATATGTACACACACACACACACTTTTTTTTTTTTAAAAGATTTTATTTATTTATTTGACAGAGATAGAGACAGCCAGCGAGAGAGGGAACACAAGCAGGGGGAGTGGGAGAGGAAGAAGCAGGCTCATAGCGGAGGAGCCTGATGTGGGGCTCGATCCCATAACGCCGGGATCACGCCCTGAGCCGAAGGCAGTCGCTTAACCGCTGTGCCACCCAGGCGCCCCCACTTTTTTTTTTTTTTAACAGAGAAAGGCATGGACTAATTTCTTCTAGTATGCCCATTGGTATACTAGATATGGTATGGGACTAAGACAGACTATTCTGTCTTTGAGAAGCTTAAGTCATGGATAATTTAAATGAGGTCCCAAAGCAGGGGACAGTCGTTGATAAATACAGGAATCTACAGCTATCCCTCATTATCGATTTTATTGGTGGAGAGGTCAGTAAGAATAATTAAGAGCAACAAAAGTTGACAAGGACAGGCAATAGCTTTGTTCCTGTGGCAGAGAAGTCAGGATCAAGGAGCGACCTTGCCTACCGAGCTAGAAATGGGCGGGATTTACCAGCAGTTGCTGCCCGTGAAAGTGACATACGATTGAGGAGTCGACACCGAAGTACTTCTGTGGTTGCTATTCTAAATCATCCCCGTCTTCCACCTACAAACGTGTTTAAAATTAAAGTTAATTTACAACACAGGGAGAACAAAATGCACCAAAACTGTACAATATTTGCTTTTATAAAGAAAGACGGCTCCAAGAAACAAGGTCTCCAGTAATCCTGTCTGACTGCTAAGGCGATTAGCCTGGATGGGTTCTAGGAAGGGAGGGCGGACCAGATGATCTCCCCGAGAGAAGTCACAGAGGTTTTCCATAAATCTCCTCTCCTGGCAATTTAAAAACCAGAGATAAATGAAGGACAAACCCAACCGTGCCTGTCTTCGCTGTGACTCAGCCAGGGCTACTATTCCTCTAATCAGCANNAAGTAGTATCCTTTCTCTTTTATTTAATTAAATTAATTTATTTATTTGAGTGAAAAGCAAGAGCATGAGCCAGGGGTGGGGGGAAGGACCAAAGGGAGAGGGAGAGAGAATCCCAAGAAGTCTCTACCCCCAGCGCAGAGCCCAACAGGGACTCGATCTCAAGAACCCGAGATCATGACCTGAGCCAAAATGAAGAGTCCCATACCCAACCAACCGAGCCACCCAGGCACCCCCCTTTCTCTTTTAATGAGGTCACAGCCATTAGTCACTCCAGTGTTATCACCTGACGTAATTGTGATTCTGTTACAGGCACGAATGAGGTGCGGCTTGCCATGCTCTGTATCAGAAAGAAAACCCTTGCTGCTTTCTTGGTGAACTAAGCTTGAACAAGCCTGGGCTCCACCCCAGGACCCAGCTTTCAGACAGGCAGTCACTCCCCCACCCCGAGTTACTGAGAACAGTTTTCTTCACTGCCCACAGTTATAAGCCCTTGACGCAGTCACAAAGAGGTAAATGGCTCCCTCAGAACGCTCTCCTCATCCATCCCCTTGTCGACACTCAGGAAAAGTCATCCGTAACTGCAGCCCGATCGATGAATAATTGCCCTCTTCGAGATCCAAGATCCAAGCCAAGTTTCCCTGCACACTGCTCTCTGGCTGCAAAGGCGATCCGTCTCAGCCTTCATGCCTTGAGAGGAAAAGATGAGGGAAATTCTTGTCCTGTTCCAGTTCATCCCCTCTGATGACTCCATAGAGTAGACTGAATCTGTTGACGGAGTTTTCAAAGTTAGCGAGTTTTTCTTTTTTGTTGTTTTTGAGCCACACCCTCTATCGGTCACAATTACTGAGCTCTAGATTACTTTAGTATTTTCAAGGCAACCTCCAAAACACAGATGTCATAACGTGCAAGCATGCTTGAAAAATGGAATTTGGTTTTCTCAGAGTTACTTGCCTGCATCGTTTTCAATGGTAACTAATTTTTTTCACCCCCCTAGTTAAATTTTTTTTTTTTTAAGATTTTATTTATTTATTTGACAGAGATAGAGACAGCCAGCAAGAGAGGGAACACAAGCAGGGGGAGTGGGAGAGGAAGAAGCAGGCTCATAGTGGAGGAGCCTGATGTGGGGCTTGATCCCATAACACTGGGATCACGCCCTGAGCCGAAGGCAGATGCTTAACCGCTGTGCCACCCAGGCGCCCCCCCCTAGTTAAATTTAAACCATTCTGTGTTCATTGCCTCATCTTCATACCTTGCTGAAGCCATTTCTCCTACTAATTGGGGAGACTCCCCCCACCCCAAATCCCACCGGATCTTCATGTAGCCCCTGACTCTTTCAACTTGTTGTCTATAACCTGAAAGTACCTATTACCTGTGTCTCTCATCCTGGCTCCTAGCTAGACTCTGCCTGCCATTCCATGTAACTGGTTCATGAGGATTTATCTTACCTGAAATTAGCTTATTAGATCCTTGAGGACAAAAATGTTTATTTTCCACTCCTTTCATATGTGTGTCCCTGCTTACCCTTCCCTGATTACCACTGATTACCACATACCTTCACATGTGGAAAATTATGAACTTCTTTTTAAACTTGAAATTACTCCAAGCAAGAGAGCAATAAATATGAAAGCACTTCTATAACTTTCCCTTTGTGATCTTTTCAATTTGTACTACATTCCAAGAAACATGATTTAAAGCCAGTCATTTATTTTTTTCTGCTGCTCCAACATTTAGGGAAATTTTTATGCAAAGAATGAGATCTAGAGACTTGGAAAAATTATTCAAATTCCATTTTCTCCACAGCTGACATCCTATCCAGTCTATGACAGTGTCTTGTGCCCGATCAGCTCCTCATCAAGGTGTGCTTTTATCGCAATTACAGTAAACATTTCATTGACTCATCACTATATGCTAGATACCATGCTACGTGCTTTACATGCCTTTTCTTATTGAATTCTCACAATAATCCAAGAAGATAAGAACCATCAGAAGCCTTACGTCACAGATGAACAAACCCAGATACATAAATATTTAGTAACTTGGCTAAACTCAGACCTGCAATATGGCTAAAGCCAAAATTCAAATCCACAGCCTGTGGAACTTGTTAGAAATGCAAATTCGCCACTCTCACTCCAGCTCTGGGGGCTGGGGCCCAACAATCTGGGCTTTAACAAGGTCTCCAAGATGATTCTGACGCTCCAAAGGCGTCATTTTTTCCTAAAGGGTCAGATAGTAAATATTTTGGAATGGCAGGATACACAGAAGCAGCCTTAGAAGATATGAAAACAAATATATGTGACTGTTCCAATAAAGCCTTATTTACAAAATTTTATTTACAAACTTAACTTTGTTTACAAACCTGAGGACTGTAGTCCACCCACCTCTGTCATTCTTATATAAGAAGTGTTCTGGGCACCTGGGTGGCTCAGTTGGTTGGGCCTCTGCCTTCCGCTCAGGTCATGATCTCAGGGTCCTGGGATTGAGTCCCGAGTTGGGCTCCCTGCTCAGCGAAGAGCTTGCATCTCCCTCCGCTCCTCCCCCCTGCTCATGCATGTTTCTCTCGCCCTCTCACAAAAAATAAATAAAATCTTATAAAAAAAAAAAAAAGAAGAAGAAGTTCTGAGAGTAGCTAGGGCAAAACTTTACCTTATTAAAGATAGGTAATATTCTCAGGGTAAAAGTTTTAATTAATAGTGTATCAACCATACTTCAATAAAAAAGAAAAAAATGTGTTGTTGTTTTAAAGATTGTATTTATTTATTTGAGAGAGAGAGTGAGAGAGAGCATGAGAGGGGAGAGGGTCAGAGGGAGAAGCAGACTTCCCACTGAGCTGGAAGCCCGATGCGGGACTCGATCCTAGGACTCTGGGATCATGACCTGAGCTGAAGGCAGTCGCCCAACCAATTGAGCCACCCAGGTGCCCCTGAAAAAAAAATGTTTTTAATCATACAAACACCAAAAAAGGAGACCCTGGAAGAAAGGAGAGAAAAGATTTGATTTTATTTGTTTATTTGTTTATTTATTTATTTTTTTGGAGGGAAAAGATTTAATTAACAAAGGTTAGAGTAGTACAGAAAAAAATGTTTATAAAACTTAGTCATTTTTCTTTTCAATGAACTTGCCCAATGAAAAATTATAAAAATATTTTTCACAAATTGACTTTATTATTATCGACAGATTAAAACATTTTTTAATAGCCTTTAAGCTATAAGTTAATAAAGTTCCTAGCCCTAAATGGATTTTCCATAGAATTATTCGTAAGTACTGTGTTGTAAATTAAGGTAATATTTGTATGTGATTAAAAAAATTCAAAGTATAAAGAAAGAAAAGTTCAATCTTGCCATCTTCCCTGTGCCCACCCTCCCTTCATTCACCAGAGGTCATAGCATTGTTACTCAGCCCTCCTGACGACGGCCGTTACAACCCTAGGCAGTAGACATGTACATGTATTCCTTGATTCTTCTCTCTTTTTACCAAAGCTAAGACATTTTGTGCACCCGCACTAATCCCCAATTCACCTCCCACTTTAATCGTCCAATTTCGTTAATTTTACTACCTTTATGTTGTTAAAGTTTAGTGATTATAACAATGTTATCGGTACTTTGCCCACTGACTGATTCTAAAATTTGATCTCATAATCCAGTACTTCCATTAAGATTTTATAGATATGATTCTAGGCAGGACTAATTAATATGATTGAGTCCCATGAGAAGGGAAGATAAACAATTCTAGTCATAAACCATTGCCACTTTAAGGAGAATGTTCCAAACTTGTAGGTCACACTCAGCTGCCACTGTTGCTTCCACGTCGTGCTATCCTCATTTATTCCTTTTCACTTTCGCGTCAACAAAACTTCTTCAATATTTTTTCTCACATGGTTATGAAACTTTCTGAGTTTTTTCTTGCCTGCAAATATCTTTATTTTGCCCTCACCCTTGGTGGATGGGTTAGCTGGGTATAGAAGTCTATATTCAAAAGCAAGTGTTGGCAAGCTATGGCCCCCTGGTCAAATCCAGCCCACTGCCTGTTTTGGTAAATAGTTTGGTTAGAACACAGCGTTGTTCCTTTCATGCTACACGTGCAGAGCTGGATAGCTGCAGGGGACCACATGGCCCACAAAAGACAAAATATTTACTCTCCAGTCCCTTACAGAAAAAAATCTGCCGCCCTTTATTTAAAATCCTATCTCAAAATGTCGAAGCCCACTCCATTGTTTNCCTGCTGATGAGGACTTGAAGGACTCTGCTCTATTGTCCTATGTTGCTGATATCGGTCTGATTATTAAGCATCTATAGTAAGATTGCGTTTTTTCTCTCTGGAAACTTTTTTGAGTCTTTTCTTTACCCTTGGATACCTCAAGCATCACTAGGTTTTTGGGTTGGTTTGTTTTGTTTTGATATGATTTACCTGTTTTAGTATTTGGTCAGACTTTCCCAATTAAGGGTTTATGTCTTCCTTTATATAAGGAAATTTTCCTCTCCTATTTTTTTTTAATTTTAATGATTTTTTATTATATTATGTTAGTCACCATACGGTACATCCCCGGTTTCCGATGTAAGGCTCGATGATTCATTAGTTGCGTATAACACCCAGTGCACCATGCAATACGTGCCCTCCTTACTACCTATCACCAGTCTATCCCATTCCCCCACCCCCGACTTATTTCACTTAGCATTATCTCCTCCAGTGCCGTCCATGTTGTAGCAAATGTTGAGAGCTCGTTCTTTCTGATAGCTGAGGAATATTCCATTGTATATATGGACCACAACTTCTTAATCCAGTCATCTGTTGAAGGGCATCTAGGCTCCTTCCACGATTTAGCTATTGTGGACATTGCTGCTGTGAACATTGGGGTGCATATGGCCCTTCTCTTCACTACGTCTGTATCTTTGGGGTAAACACCCAGTAGTGCAATGGCTGGATCATAGGGTAGCTCAATTTTTAACTTTTTAAGGGACCTCCATACTGTTTTCCAGAGTGGCTGTACCAACTTGCATTCCCACCAACAATGTAGGAGGGATCCCCTTTCTCCACATCCTCTCCAACAATTGTTGTCTCTTGCCTTGTCTATTTTTGCCATTCTAACTGGCGTAAGGTGGTATCTCAGTGTGGTTTTGATTTGAATTTCCTTGATGGCTAATGATTTTGAACATTTTTTCATGTGTCTGTTAGCCATTTGTATGTCTTCATTGGAAAAGTGTCTGTTCATATCTTCTGCCCGTTTTTTGATTTGTTTATTTGTTTCTCGTGTATTGTTCCTCTCCTATTTTTTAATTTATCCTTTTAATTTTCTCCATTCGCTATTCTCTCCTAGAGATGGATATTGAATCCCTACTCTTCTCTTCATACTTGCTAACTTTTCTCTCATTCAGATTCTTGGATGTTTGTTTCATATACAGGTTTCCTTTATTTTTCTTCCAAGATATTTCATTAGGGCAGTCCAACATACTCTTCAATCCTGCTATTCATTTCTTATTTTAGCAATCATATTTTTATTTCCCAGAGCTCTTCTCATCTTCTGATTGCTTTTGTGTCATAACTTATTCTTCCTTTTTTAAAATAATTATTTCTTTGAAAGAGAGAGAGAGCACAAGCAGGAGGAGGGGCAGAAGGAGAGGGAGACAAGCAGACTCCCCACTGAGTGGGGAGCCCAACATGGCACTCGATCCCAGGACCCTGAGATCATGACCTGAGCTGAAACCAAGAGTCAGACACTTCACCGACTGAGCCACCCAGGTGCCCCACAACTCATTTTTACTTTAAGGATATAATATCATCCTGAATTATTCCAAGAATGCAGAAAATTATTTTTAAGTTCTTTTTAGTTCTCTGAGTTAAATCTGTTTTCTTCAGGATTGGTTGTTCTGTTATTCATATTAATCTTTCTCTTTCATGCAAGTGGTATTATCCAATATCTAGCGTTCTGTCTGTGACCGAAGGACAAAGCTGACCAGCATGGGAGCATACGTTTCTCAGGACTCTTGGTGAAGTGACAGAGTTCTGTGTGCTCCCGGGTAAGCAGAAGTACTAATAGGCAGGATTCCCTACTGTACAGAGCCGGCAATCTGGAGACCCCTAAGGTTGCATAGGGCTTGAAGAACTTTGGCATAGAGGTCTGAGCAAAGCTGCCTTGCCCCCAGCATTTGCTAAGGAAGCCTGGGGTTAATCCAGCTCTTTTCCTTAGGGCTAGCACATACATGGTCCTACTCTTCAGTCTTTAGTAATTATTTGGTTTTATTCAGATGTCACAATTTTCCCATGTTTGTTCTGAGATTGAAGAGTGGAGAGAAAAGAAGCAGAGGAGAAGAGGAGCTCTACTTGAAGAAAGTTGTCTCAAAGATCTGAATTCAAAACTTTAAATTAGTGAGTATCTTCCCCGCCCCCCATCCGCCATCCACTCTTGTCCTTTGTGTTTGATAACTCCAAGCTTGGAGGATTTCCAGCGGTCCCTTATCTCTGGAATCCCCTTCTCTGCTTTTATTTTTGTTTGTTTTTCATATAAATCCATCTGCTTTCTATCTACTAGCATTTATTCACACTTCATGGTTCCTTTATTGATGTTCAGTATTGTTGTGGTTTCATTAGATAGATTTTTACATGGACAGACTATGGACAGTTAATCATTTCAATGGGACCTTGAGAACAGGTATATATATGCTCAGTCTGCCATCTTGAACCAGACACTCAGCAAAGTTTAAAGTACGTAGAATTTGTCTTTGGGGATCCATCTTTACCCTTCCCTCCTTCCCCCCATCAAATTGCTTTTTCAGGAAATTATCTGATAAATATATTATTTAGTAAATACTTCTTTTATATACATACACACATACACATGAAAAGAATGGAAAAGTTTAGAAGCTAAATTTTAATAGAAACAAAAGCCTTTGGCTTAAAAAAAATGAAGAAGCGCTTTAGAATTTTAGGTGCCATGAAGGTGCAAACTTTCAGGGGCGCCTGAGTGGCTCAGTCGGTTAAGCGGCTGACTCTTGATTTTGACTCAGGTCATGATCTCAGGGTCCTGGGATCAAGCCCCATGTGGGCTCCACACTCAGCAGGGAGTCTGCTTAAGGATTCTCTCCCTGTCCCTCGGCCCCTACCCCTGGTTGTGTGCAGTCTGTCTCTCTCTCTAAAATAAATAAATAAATCTGAAAGAAGAAAGAAGAAAGAAAAGAAAAGAAAAAAAGAAAAGAAAGAAAGAAAGAAAGAAAGAAAGAAAGAAAGAAAGAAAGAAGGAAGGAAGGAAGGAAGAAGAAAGAAAGAGCATTCAAACATTTTAGGGGAATTTTTCTTTTATGGGAAATTTGCCTGCAATCAATGAATTTTCAATCTGAACATTCCTGAACCCCCATACATCTCCCAATCAGATGAACTAATGACTTTTTGGTGATATTTTTGATCAACTAGGGACGCAAGGTAGTATTTTAAGAAAGGCCATAGACCATACCAGGCTAACCACATCAAGGTATTTTAGACATCTCATTTTTCAAAATGTCTAATACTGTAGGAATCTTCGAAAAGTGCATAGAAAAGAATTATGCATACATACATTTCAAAAAAACCAAATATCCTGCCTGATCATAAATAAGACCTTATCCAGATGTGAAAAAACCAGAACCAGAATACACAGAGCTCGAAAGGATAAAAGTGGGCAACACATGTAAACAGACAGTTCTAGGGTAATGACCAAAAGAAAAGCCACGCTTCCATTGTTAACTCTCACTTTTACTCTAAACACAAGCTAACACTAATAGTGGAATTTTTGTAATTTCATCCATTATTCGAAACATACTTGGTTTTACTGTAACAGACATGTATTACGATGCATGTGTGTAAGTTACTATAAATAGCAATTGTAGAAAAATTAAGATATAGGAATCTTTCTAAAAGCTGGCAGTCGATACCTTCTTTGGTCCCCTTCACTTTGCAAATAAATAAAAAATAATAATTTCTTAGCTCCCAAACTAATCTTAAATTCTGAACCTTTTTGACTTTGCAGCTGCTTCTGTCTCCTTTTCAAGCATATGCGTTCACACGTGTGCCTGTGTGTGCGTTCACACGTGTGCCTGTGTGTGCACACACATAGCCCTTGCTTTCCCTATCAGTGGTCGGGTGGACCAGGCCGATGGCCAGATTCAGCCACACTCCACAGTTATCGAGCATGACAGAGCTGGAAGGAAAACATCTGGTCCAAGGTTGCCGCTGGCCTTTGTAGCAGAGAATGTTCTTTGATCTCCAGCTGGAGTTCCCTATCGAGTCCAGCAGATCAATTAGTTAATAGACCTTTCCCACTGGTAGTCTCACTAGCTGACTACCTAGGGTAGAAATAAGTTCTATTTATCAGTCTTCTTTTCCCCTTTTACTTTAGGCAGATCCTTTTTTCCCTTCAAATGACATAATTATTAAACCACTTCAGTCACTTCTGTGGTTAATGATCCCCTTTCGTTGGTTCTGCTCTCAGGCTGAAACCTCTTGGTGGGTTTTAAATACGCCACTCCATGACTATAGTTTCACCCCAAACTACAGTTAAGGTTAGGAACAGCTTGAAATACCATTATTAAAACCAACATCTTGTCCAGGTTTTCTTAAGTTCCCCTGGGGAATCGAAATTATCATCTTAAGTATCTTTTCTCCAAAGATTCAGAGAAATAATAGAACGTTTCACCTGGATTTCATTCTAATAAACTTGGCTAATTTTCCTTATATTATGAAGGTCTGTTCTAGGAATTTAAACAAGCACATTTAATCTTTTCCTAATAATCTTTTTATTCCCTTTACAATGACATTACTATCAGTGCTGTTTAGAGAAAGAATAATTACTCGCCAGAAAACCAAACTGAATTATTTGGGGTCTTACACAGAGAACTCCAAGTGGTTTTAATGATTTTAGTGGGCTCAAAACATTATAACTGAACTGTATTTTTCACCTGAACACAAAACCATTATCTCATACTGTATTTACCAGTCCAAAAAAAAATGCTCTAAAATAATTTCTTTTCTTAAAAACAAGATTAGTCAATTGGCTATACTCTTCGGGCACAATGAAACCAGTTTTGCCCAGGGGACAGACACACAACGGATCCCGTGAGCTGACATTTGCTGCCCTGCTCAATGCATTTTACGGCAAAAGATCCCAGTCTGATTTATGTACTGGGGCCAAAATCAAACTGTGCGGTTTTGACGCTGGCCATGACTGAAATACCTAGCTGGGGAGAAAACATGGCGGCTCCTTCCCAGGGTGCAGCAACACCCCCCAGGCAATTGAGAGCTCTTCACCCAGATGAAATTGCAAAGGGAATTTCAGGAGGCAGAATGTAATTATCCCCTTTGGAGTTTGGCATGGACAGGAGGACTAAACAGTGCTGTCCTTTGTCCCCAAAACAAAACTGGCCAGCCGATCTATGACAGGACACAGCCAGGAATATGAGGAAGGAGCCTGGAGTCTTGTTTGTTTTCAGTGCCCTGTTTTATCGTCCATAGGTCACCAATCCCTATGTCCCCCAGAACTGGGACAGTCCTCAATGTGGCCCCTTTAATGTCACATTACTACCACTTGGAATGCTTTTTGGAAGAGGCTGGTTATAAATGTTTAGTGATATCCCCGTGAGCCACTGTCTCTGAGCTCAGTTAAGATGAAGAACTACTTATATCACAAGTCTCCAAGCTTTGCCTTGGCGGGAAGCTCTACCCTGGGCTCTGATACAGAACCTCCCAAAGTCCATTTTAGATGGTGACCACTCATGTAATTATTCTCGAAAACAGAAATAAGGCAGCTGTAGACCCCGAAGGGTGTCTTAGATCTCATTTCCATAAATTTTATAATAATTAACACTTGTAAGTAAGGTTGGTAGGAAATTAAACTGCTGTGGGTGGGACTTGACAGGTTCACCACTGAGTAGCTTCCGAGAATTACTGAATGTCACTTAACTGCTTGATTGATGCCAAAGTTCACCCATAAGAGCCGTGAGGCCAGGACAAAGCAGAAGTCGGCTTGCACCCTTACCATCTATGCTTTCCTTTGGTGTTCATTGACTCCACTACCACTCCCCGGCTCAAGGCATTCTTGACATGACTTTTTTCCACTTTTTCATTCCTACTGACCCTTCTGAGAAGGTCATCACCCTACATGACTTCATCCCAGGATGCGACACTCACTCCTTCTAACATCTTTTGACATGGGTTTGCCAACTAGCACCCCAGCAACGACATGCCCAAGGCCCATGGCCCTGACTCAAGCAAGGCACGTCTTGTTGGTGAAAGCCAGGAAACAGAATTCTAGAAACCTTGAGCTTAACTCCAACCGATGCCTAAGCCCTGACTTTCAAACCCATCTGTTTCCAGAAAGAAAAAAAATTTTCCAAACTTCCCAATCAGAGTTAGTCCCGAGCTACCTAATACTGATAGGTTAGAGCTGCTGAGTGAAATAGCAGCCAAACCTAGATCAGCTCTCTGAGGTGACACACTTTCTGTTAGTGTTTGCTCTAGATAACAAATATCCTCTAAAGGATGGAACTGGTGAATTCCTCTTTCCCAAGAGCCACACTTCACCAAGTGGCCGAGGTCAGATTTTATGATGTGCAAACTTGGTAGGGAATAAACATCATCCAGCAGTCAGTGCATTTCTTACTTGGGAAATTTTGTCACCTCCAGTAAAAATGTTCTGGGTCACTTTCCTACAAGAAGAGTAGAAAATTGTGATTCTTGGGGCGCCTGGGTGGCACAGCGGTTAAGCGTCTGCCTTCGGCTCAGGGCGTGATCCCGGCGATCTGGGATCGAGCCCCACATCAGGCTCCTCCGCTATGAGCCTGCTTCTTCCTCTCTCACTCCCCCTGCTTGTGTTCCCTCTCTCGCTGGCTGTCTGTACCTCTGTCGAATAAATAAATAAAATCTTTAAAAAAAAAAAAAAAAAAAGAAAATTGTGATTCTAAGTCAAGCCTAAATGAGATCTTTTCTGGTTTTTCAGGTCAATATTTTGCTCTCCTATCTTGATTTTTTTTTAAGCAAAAACCCTGAAGTTTTTTAAATCCAAAAAATGAAATGCTCAAAGTAAGCAACAGATCGCTTCTACAAGATGGCCCCAAATCAGTTTGACTCCAAACCCCAACATCTTCTCTTACTGCCTCCCAATTACCTGCTGTGGGAAATCCTTTTGAAAGACACTTGCTTGGTGATGAGGAGGATTTAACCGGTTTCCATTAACAGGGGGGGGAAAAAAAGCAAGGTACCAAAACTTTAAAATGACTTGCCAAGAGTCACAACGTGAACGTGAAACAGCCATACCTATGTCCGCTTTTTCTGTAAGGGCATCATCACATGGAGCTCTTTGGGGATGCTGACAGTAGGCCAGAGAGAGGGACCAGAAGTTTCCATTCTGCTGCAACAAAAGCCTCCCCCCCCCATTTTTCCCATGAAGTCCCATCTCCAACTCTCTCAATTACGTAATCTCTGGGGGTCTGTCTCTAGTCATGTCTGCACTTCTGAACTTTCATTTCCTGCGTCTTGGGAATGTTCTGTGTGGCGCTTATTTCTCTCAGGCTTCACGGGATACTCTCTTGAGTGTGGAGTTGCATCGCATATGGACTGGGCTGAGAGACCCGCTTAGCAGAGCTCCTCGGGTTCCTGGACTCTGTCTGGAAGGCCCTCTGTGAAATCAGCCTACTGTGAATGGGACTCCTACTTCCTGCTTTGGCCAAAGCCAGCTTCCCTTTCCCTCAGCAGCCATAGAAATGTTCGAGTTTCTTCGTGCAAAGTTCACAATGCCCGAAGTTTCCTTTTCACGTTTGCTCAACGGGCTTGTCTGATTCTGAGGAGAACTTGTCATTTGATGACATGCAAGCTAAGGTAAGAATGCTCAACTCTAAATTATGGGTGAGGGGGAGACTCGGAAGTTAAAGCAAGCTTTTCAAGGAAGACTAGAGGCTCCCCAAGAGCCCCAGGGTTTGGCTCAGACTGCCTCTGTTACCCCCACTTCTATCGTCCAGCCTCTGCTTGGCCCCACATGGACTTCCCACAAAGCGGGGGCATCAGGGCATTACCATAACCCAGGACGAACACACATCTTCGCTCTAGCGAACTGCTGGGCTATTTCCAATAGTCCTTTTTGAAAGTGGAGAGATGTCCCTGGTGATCAAAACGCAAATAAGGTTCAAAGGTCAAACTTTTTTTTTTTTTTTGAGGCCTATGCCCCCGTGTTCTCAGTTTTGCTGGAAACTTATAAACTTCTTACTGCCTAATACTTTATTTTATACACATCAATCATTAATGACTATGCGGCCGGTGGCCATAAACTATGGGAAAGCATGGGAAACCCTAACTTCTAGACTCCACCGTGATGTTAGCTAACCAATTGTCCTTGGGGAACCAATCTGGACCTCAAAAAGCAGCCCTTCAACAGGGTGATTTCCTAGGTCTCTCTACCCTTAAGAGAATCGAACGGCTCTGTGTCAGCCTTGACATCTGCCACCCCAGACCCAATGCAAAGTGTTGTTGCAGGCTCCACTGGAAAGACACAAACAGCACGGACAAGCCTCCCAGTGGGTCTTCGCATAGCCACTCGATCTTTCTCTCCATCACGAGATTATGACGACCCTTTCGTAACGATACCACCCACCCAAAAACAGGAGGGCATCTAGAGGGTTGCTCCTTAAACAAAAACATCCACATGTAAAAACCCGCCTTGGAAAAATTAAGGTAAACATCTTTTGGACTTGTGGCTGTTGACAGCATGTTTTCAATTTGCAACGCAAATTCGTCGGAAGCCTTTCTGCCAGGGAACCGGATGGCCCAGGGAATTGGTAATTGGTAATGAATCGTGCAGCCTTTCAGGTCTGAATGGAGCCCCGCAAATCGTGAATTACCTGATACTGCTGGAAACCTTTGCAACATGAGCCAAAGCCCTGGATTCATTCCCTAGCTTAAAACAAGAGTTAAAACTCTCTGATTGGCATTTAGAAGGAGAATTAGGAGAGCACCGTGCACGGGGTCAGAAGTGGACAAAGAGAGAGCGAACTAGGGGGTTCTGTTCTGAAGCCTGAGGTTTTTCCCCCAGGATGTGGGGCGGGGTGGGGGGAGTTTCCCAGGAAAGGTCAGGCCTCGGGAAGTGGAATGAACATACACCTCGCATTCTGCAAGGGTCAAAAATGCCAGTCGTGGAATTTTCATTTCTTCCTGATCAACTGTCCCGGCCCAGAGGGTCAAAGCACTCTTGTAGCAATTTTCGAAGTGAAATAGATTTCACTATTTATTGTTTGCTCTCTGAGCCCACCTTGTCTTTAAAAACCAGAAGAAGCTGATCATGAGAGCTTTACGAACTGACCCAAACAATGACTCTTCTTTTCTGAGATTTACCACAACGAAGCTCTCCGTTACGATCTGGTCTGCTGCGTTTTATTTTCAGTATCCGCAGTCATCCTCAGGGAACCGGCTAGCAGAAACACAGAACTCTTACACCACTACCTTCCCCTGCCTATCCCAGCTCCATATTTATATCACTCCTTTTCCTTTACACTCTCTGGTTTATAGTAGCAATAATTTTCCCTCATATATAGTCCAACGAACAACCAATTAACAAATGCCCAGAGCGGTAAGCATTCTTGGCTGTCTTGCCTAGTCGGTCATTAATTTGGTGAAGGAAGGGCTAACAAACTCATAAAGGGGAACGTGAATTTTAGAAGCTAGTTCCATTTTACATTATTAAAAAGGAAAATGTAGTAAAAATAATAAGAGCTTTGCCAAAACTCTACAGCAAAGTCAATTAGTCTCACAAAGAGCCCGGGAGTCTACGATCTGAACTTGCATTTGGAACCACTTAGCCTATTAAAACAACTCCAAACTTCATCTCTTGCAAATCATATATCAGTGCTCATGGCTGGACCCTAATGAGTAAAACTCCTTCCCCATCCTTGATGCAACACAATTTAAAGTATTCCGTGTGTCTGCATATTTCAAATATACACATGTGACTTAATGTGTGCAGGGGGTTCTTACATATATGTGTACACACACCTATCATGAAAATTTCACACACTGAGTATAGCCTTATACAGCTTGCAGTAAAGTGCACGCCACATCATATATTGATACACTGGATACATTTCAGATGCCTTTAAAAGCAAACACATTTCAAACAGAAAAACAGCAGCGCTGACAGTACGTCTATGGCAAAAATAAAACATGTCTGAATCAAAGGAGAAATCATTTTTAACAATTTTCACCATGTTTCAAGTATGAGGGGGATGCGGTTTCTTTAGTGAAGACAATGTGGTCATTGACTAAAGATATGTCATTTGCTCAATCAGCATATCACTAGGGGCAATAAAGATTCTGTTTCGGCCTGATTAAGGGGGAAAAGTTAAAACGCTAAGTGAGATTGCCTTCGTCGATAATTCTGCAAAATAGTGTTTTCCAATCAATTAGATGAATTAGCTGATAGGACTTTTTTTTTTTTTTAAGAAAAACATATCTTATTTCATTGAAATCTGACATTCCTTCAATGAAAATGAAATTGTACCTTTTGAGACCCAAGGCTCTCAACTCTGAGCCTCTATAAAAATCCCAAGCAATTTCTATAGGTTTCCCAAGGAAGAGTCAGCTCTAATTAACTACAATTTTGTCCATATTTTGTTTTTCTACTGCATTGAAAGAATAGCAGGGGGTGAGCCCTGCAGAAAAGAAGATTATTAAAACTTTGATAACCTGAGCCTTTGAACCTTTCCAAATTCTTTACAATTTTCTCACATTTCCAGCCCAGATGTCTGCATGTGGTTATCATGCCAATGTGAACATTTTGTTTACTATTTTATTTACCCTACTTACTACCGCCTTTTTAAAAAAGCAGAAGAACACACAGTAATTTTGCAGTTCTTCTGAGCAAAGGAATTTAGTTATTCTTAAAAGTAAATCTGCAAGAGTGATTTTTATTCATTTTTAAGTTAAATATTTCCAACAACAGGGCCATTTCTTCCCTGCTGCTAGAGGTAAACTGTTAGACAGCCTAGCAACTGGCCGCTGAATCAGAGCATTCTTTTCAATCAAGCTACGCAGCTTCAAAAGACTGAAAAGTGAATTCACTTTAGAAACTTGAACTCTTGAGATTGTTACAAAAGAAAGACCAAAAAGGAGGCATCCTTTAACATAATCAGCTGCTTGCTGTTTTACCAAAGACAGGGATATTTGCATACAACAAAAGCCACAATAGAACTGCTTTCCATGGAACTCAATATGCCAGTTGCATTATCCCAACTCCAGATAGTTATAGCCCCCCAAGAGCCAAATATGACTTTTTTTTTAATTAAAAAAAATTATTCTTGCAAACTCACTGCCACCTAAATGATTACACTTCACAGACATCTTGGCTCGGTAATCAAGAGCTAGCAAATGAAATGTGAGTAGATGTATCAAACAGCACTTTGAGGAAGTTTCCTACAAGAGAGCCAGCAGACCTTCTTATTCCCTTCCTCTTTGTGTTGAATAGAATTTTAGTGTGATGGCTGGAGCATGAGCAGCCATCTTGGACCACAAGACTGAGGAATAAAAGCTAAGGAAGACAGAGCACTGAGATAGCAGAAGCCCAGTTTCCCTGGTTATCATGGAGCTACCTTTCCAGTTATGAAAGACATACTTCCAGAACTATTTTATATATGAAGGAGAGAAACATCTTTATGGCTTAAGCCACTGTTATTTGGGGATGTTTGTTTGTTTAATGTGACAAAACCTAGTCCTAACTAACGTATCATAACCTGATTTTGAAACTCTATTTATAGCTATATTCTGCTAGCTGAGAAAGAGAAGAGTGGTCCCTGACACCTAGGAGCTGGCCTGGTACTGTCAGCTAGGATTTGGTGTTGCTAGAAGCCAGCCTGGTATTCACAATTAGATCTTGGTGTTGTCCCGTTGAACACAAGCAATTTCCCAAAACGTCAGCATCAGACAAGGCCACTCTGTGACCATGAAGGATAAGACAGAAGTTAGACTGGTCCATAACATGTCTGAGCACCAAGAAAGCAGGAACTTTGTCCAAACCACAAAATCCCGAATCTCTCCCTATCCTGGCTCATATGACTGACTGCTGTCTTTACCAATCACAGGTCTCACATGGCTATGCTCCTCCCACCTTCTAGATAATATTTATTACAATGCCCAATTACAGAGCTAATTCTACTTCCTGACAGCATCCAGTTCAGACCAAAACTTCACCTTTGGGGTCCTTTCCCAAGTCACCCAACACCGCCCAAAGCCTATAATACCCTTTCTAACACCCTGCTACGGATACTCCACAGTTTCCCGTCATGCGTGTTCTCCCCCATTGCAGTGAGTCAACAAACCCAATTTATTCAACTACGGGTTTGTTCCTGGAGGTCTTTGGCTGGTGGCCATTGATGTAGCTATGCTTGTCTCCCTCTAGCAGAAAACTAAGACAAAACAAAACAAAAAACAAATAAAACAAAAAAAACCAATAAATCTACCCACCATATCAATCCATAATTCAAATGATCTCACCCCCATGGAAAGCCCCAATTCTTCAACAGACTTTAATCATTAAAAAACCAAAACATTGGGGCACCTGGGTGGCTCAGATGGTTAAGCAACTGCCTTCAGCTGGCGTCATGACTCCAGGAAGCTGGGCTTCTCCCTCTCCCCCTTGCTCGTGCTCTGTCTCTTTCTCTCTCTCTCAAAAACAAAACGAAACAAAACAAAACAAAAAAACCTTAAAAACAAAACAGAACATCACTTTGGAATCATCAGACTCATTGAAATGATCCCCTGTGTTATTGCCATAGGTTGGAACAGACCCAGTCCACACCCTCACTGTGTAGCGAGTTTGCAGGAAGTATAGCCAAGTTCACCTCAATGCTCCTTCAAATCAGGAAAGCCTGCAGCCCAGAGAAGTAATGCTGTACTCTACTTCTTCTCCCTTTCTTCCTTCCTGCTTTTTGTCTCCCGGCTCCTTCTCTGTCTCTTTTTTGACTACACCACTAGACTCCAAACTTTTCTGTGGTTCCTGAGCTAAGTTCACTCAGAGCTGTAAGTGGCTCAGTCCTGGACTAAGTTCTGAAATCACATTTGTCACATTCGTCACTCAATGGCAGCTCTCACTGCTGTCCTATCGGTCACCCTGCCACTCAGAATTTGCCCCTGCCATACTTCTTTCTGCTCCTTACTTGTTTCAAAATGACTGGTGCTTATCTCATCTTCTCAAGCTAAGTAATAATCCCTTTATTTGAAAAATCGAGTGTTCTAAGAAATGGAAGCTAGAGGTAACTACTTCTCTTCTAATTTCTACTCTTCCCTCTTATTCTTTCCCCAATTCACAAGCTATATTCAAAAGTAAATTCCTAGGGATAATACCCTTGTTTTTATTGCTCAAATCAAAGGCGTAACTCTCAAGATTGACAAACAGAAGGGGAATAAAATTTGCTAATCATTAGGCAAATATTTCCCAGCAAGTAGCTCTTACGATGGTTTTCTTCCTCACTCCAAATAGGTATCAATGCTAAAATTATCACCACACTATATGATTCTTAAGATTACTTGAATCTCTGGTCCCACCTAAATGCCTAGGACAAAAGTAGATGGTAAATAAAATTGGTTGAATGATTTAATTAATTAATCATCTGTGTCAAAAACCAGTGCAGACCCCATTAACCAAACAGAAGAAAAATCAAAAGGGTGGGCAAGGAAGGAAGAGACATGAACCAAAGAGAAAGAGTCATTGCGTTATATTTTCTTAGAGGTTGACAAGAAACCACCTCAAAACTTGAGGCATAAAGAAACGAGCAATAGATTAGGAGTCTGGTTGTGTCGATTTCCAGAAAATCTGAAGTTTGCTTGTACTTTACTCTTTCTATTTTTCTCAATAAACTTATATTGAAGACTAACACCTACACAGGGAAATACACAAATGCTAAGTTCATACAGCTCAATGAAGTATCCCAAAGTGAACACACCTGTGTAAGCACCATCCAGATCAAGAAATAGAATTATCACCAGTTTCAAAGAATAACCAAAGACCACAGAAGAGTCTATATTGAGGCTGAAGCCATAAGCTTACATAGCAAGTGAGAGTCACATCACTCTAGAAGATCTTTAGTCTGAGTGTGTGCATGCGTGTGTGTGTGTGTGTGTGTGTGAGAGAGAGAGAGAGAGAGAGAGAGAGAGAGAGAATATACAGGGGGGAAAAGAAAGTTCCTTCTAAATAACATAGTCTTCTCAAAGACGCTTTGTAACTGATTACAGAATACGATTGATAAATCTCTCCTAAGTATCAGTCACCACCACAGTGTGACATCATTTACGCAAGCAGTACGACACCTGGCTCTAAACAGGTTCAAGTTGAGTTCAGGCTCAAGCCGACTTAGGGTCATCCAACAGCCAAGCCCTAACGGACAAGAATGAGGTCCTAAGAGGACCCGACTGTGACTCGAGCATACCTCAACCTCTCCTCATGCCTCTTCCCAACCACTACCTGAACTTCGGACTCCAAAAATTATTTTTGCCTGTTCTTTGACTTGAGATGGGTATTAACATACTAAATATTATATTCCTTTTTATTGAGGTAAAATTTAAATAGCATTATCCTCAAATCACCTAATGATTTATTCTGCCTACTCAAATCTCCTGCTGAACCCGTCTAGTGAGGTTTTCATTTCAGCTATTGGACTTTTCAGCTGCAGAATTCCAATGTGGCTCTGTTTTATAATTTTTATCTCTTTGTTGATATTCTCTATTTGTTCATACCTCATTCTCCTGGCTTTCTTTAGCTCTTTGATCATGGTTAAGATGTTTTAGTTAGTCTTTGTCTAGTAAGTCCAATATCTGAGCTTTCTCAGTGACCACTGGTGTCCTTTTTTTTTCTGTGAATGGGCCATACTTTCTTGTTTCTTTGCATGCCTTGTCATTTCTTTTTTTTTTTTTAATGAACATTTTTAATAGTATAACGTGTAACTCTGGAAATCACATTCTCTCTTTCCCCAGGATTTGCTGTTAATTGCCAATGGCCGTAGTCATCCATTTGTTTGGGGACTTTTCCAAATTATTCCTTGTCATGTGTTGTCATTGAAGTCTCTGTTCCATTATCTCAAGGGCCAACCAGTGACATGACAGAGATTTCCTTAAATACTTGGAGCCAAAAAGAAGAAAAAAAAAATCAAGAATATACTTCCCCGGTCTTTGCAGCCTGGCTCCGAGCTGGGGTAGCCCTTCGACACGTAGCCAGGCCACCTCCAGCTCTGCGTTAGCCTCTTCCTCCTGCCTAGAGATGCACCGTAAGTACAAGCATAGCGTCTCCTCATGCCTCTCATACCAGAGTGAACAGGAGACGTCGCGTGTATTTTTAACGTCCCCATATTTCTGTGACTAGAAGCACAACGGACTTCTCTGCTCACCACTGTTGAACTCTCCTGCTGGGGGTGCCTGGGGGAGGTGGCAGCCTTGGGGAAGTTGGGTTTTCCTGGATGTCCATGAGTTGGGGAGCAAAAGTGCTTTTGGCCCAGGCGAAATTTCACAAAATTCAATTGTGTTGCTGCATATGGCTAGAGTTGAATTTTCGACAGATTCTGTGGCTGCCCAGAAAACCACTCTGGCCCAAGGTAGGCAGAAGAAAGGACAGCAGCCTCTGTGCCAGACCATCAGAGAACTACCAGAGAGGTTAACACACACAGCCATAGTATTTTAAGAACAAAGTCTCCGTGAGGCCCAGGATGCTCTGAAGTCATATCAGGAACAATAGTCACTGTCCCCATGGCTGCCACCATGCTAGGAAATAGAGGATGCCAAGCAGATGAACAAAAATTGCCCAGTGCTTTCTTACCAAAATTCAGTTGCCTTCTCTTCATTAAACATTCCCTTCATTGCTATACATGTTTTATTAGATTCCACAGCTCTGAAAAAGTTTTCATATGCATAAACATCATATGTTTTAAAGATAACAGCTTAATAAAATATTAAACAAAACACTGACACCTCTCCTGGAGCCTCTTCACACTGATACAGAGCATTTGGCTTTCCTGAATACGTGTCTACAGAATATTTTTTTCTTTTGAAGAATAATTTCTTAAATCTCCACCACTCATATTATTTCATCTTATTATCCCAAACATATGACTTTTTTTAAAGATTTTATTTATTATTTGACACAGAGAGAGAAAGAGAGAGAGAGAATGAGCAGTGGGAGCAACAGGCAGAGGGAGAAGCAGGCTCCCCACCGAGCAGGGAGCCCAGTGTGAGACTCAATCCCAGGACCCTGGGATCATGACCTGAGCCAAAGGCAGACGCTTAACAGGCTGAGCCACCCAAGCGCCCCATATGACTTTCTTTTGCAGGAAATATAAGGATCTTCCAAACATATGGAGCATTCTGGAACATTCCACATTTTTCGTCAGGAAAGTAGCTGGAAAAAAAGAGACGGGATTTTTTTTTATCAGACTTGGGTGTAAACAGTCATAATGCAAAACAGCTCCTTAAACACTTCATAGCCCATGAGCCCCTTCAGACATGTGGATTTACCTATTACGTCAACAAGCACGGCTGATTTTGAAACCAAGCTGCAGGTTCTTACGGTACAAAATTTGAATGGACATTTAGCAACCTTAACCCAAATAAAGGTGACAGTTCAGACAGTAGGGTTAAATTTATCATTATCACTTCTGGCCAAGCATGTGCTAACTGTGTATTCATTGGAACAAGAACCATATGCACTTAGAAGATGTGAGCCTTCTGGGTGTAGACATATGTAGTCTAAAAATCATCCCAAGAACAGTTCAGCAACTGTTCTGCTTCAAAGTGAGGGGATCGAGCCATCTCAGGGATATGAAATGTTTCACCACGGCCCCCAGGGCAGGCCCTCCAAGTTGCTCAGGAATACGGCATCTGCCTCTACACATTGTCTCAAGAATTCTGAGCTACTGGGGGAAATGAGGAGAAAGTAGTAGAATCAGATGGTTTCCAAATACGGGTCATAAGGCACTAGCACATTCTGCCCTTGTCTGACATCTCCTTCTCTGCTCTCAGATGTTTATTTTCACCTACTTGAAATCGTGTGATTCAGCCGGACGGTGGGATGGGTAAAAAAATATTGGGTATGGTTTGTTTACCTCTTGTGTCTCTAGGTCTGTTTTTCTCAAGTGATTCAACAGAGATTTTTTACCTAGAGCCGGGTCTTCCCACAGGAGTCGAACGGAGAGATATAGGAAGCTGCCAGTTCGGGCTTCACTTAGCCTTTTGTCTCACTGTAGTTCCCCGCCAGCTTTCAAGATGATTGAACATCTGCTTTTCCTTAGCTAAACCCCCAGCCACACTCTGGCCCTCTGACAGAGAACAAACCGCAAAGACCCCCATCCTGTTGGGCTAAGTCTATTACAATGACTAGCCCATGAGAGACAAAAGCCATCTGTGTCTGTCACAGGTATTACCTTATAGAAGGCCACAGGTATTACCAACAGACTTGGAGGGAACCCGCAGACTGGATTTCCGTCAATAACAAAGTAGTATTTCCAAGAGAAGAGGTTTCCTAAAGTCATTACTTGTATCGGATGCCTTGCAATTGGTCAACGTGCCCTTTGGGCAACACTCCACATTCTCTCAACCTCACCTGCTTCTTTTTGCAACCCCTGCTGCCGGGACTGGTTCTGTGTAGGCTCCGACCAGCAGGTGCAACCCGACAGCACCCAGACTAAGATCTCTACCGCCGGTTCCAGTGCGGTGGGTGACATGTGGGAAGAGCCTGGCATTTGCACATGTGCAAACTGGGAGTTGAAGAGACCATTAATACCCTGTGGGGCAACCCTTTGACCATGGGGGTACAGAACTGTGTATAAACGCATCCCCCTTTCTTCCCCTAGGCTGATGGTCCCAGGACACATCGTAGGCAGCCCCGCAGGGTCAGGCACAGAAGCCGTGTCAAGCTCAACAACAACGACACATCTTTGTAATTGGCTCTCCTTCCTTCACGTCTGCTCCTCAGTCACACTCCCCAGCGAAGTACACGTACTCGAGCCTTGACTATGTTGCCATATCTGCTTTCTGGAAAACTCAGGCTAAGACACGAACAATTTCCTTGTGTCTCTGATTGATCTTTCATTTTGTCATGTTTTCAGAGCGAGACAGACACATAGATAGACCTGACCAAAAAATTTTATGTTCTTAAGATCCTGAGAAATTTTATGTTCTCAAGATCCCTCATTTTTTGGATAGAAGGAAAGAGGGAAGAAAATAAAGGAGTAACAAGTAAGGGAGACAAGAGAAGGGAGAAGAAAAGACAGAAAGCGGGGTCAGGGGAAAGGAGAGGAAGGCAGAGGAAGGGAGGGGAGGGGAGGGGAAAGTAGGAGGAGAGGAGAGCAGAGCAGAATCTCCATCTCTCTTTATTCCTTACTCCAGAGACAGCTGCCAGGCTCCCCCGACAGACTGCTTCCCCCGTGGTGGGCTGTCCTATCTCTCCTATGTAGCTTTATCTCACCCACATCTTTCTGCTGTGTGTTTGCCCTGTTTGGTTGTATAATTTCACTTTCTTCCCTTGATGACCTTGTAGACCACACAATGCACCCAAGTTCTCGCCATTCACAAGAGAAGCCACATGCATTTCATAAATTCGGGCTTATTCCTGATGAGATAATGAGCAAATACTCCATTCGTTTCTCAACTTTTGCATATTTTCACTGATGGAAAGAGAAACTTGACTAACTTCTCTCAAATACACCTTCGTCCCATCATCTGCCTCACAACAATGTGCAAGTCCCCCTGCATTCATCTGAAATGCCCAGCCTCTCCCTTTCCACTTCTACTACCCTTGGAGAGCCCCCCGGGAGTAACATTCAAGGCTTCCCATCTTCTCGCTCCTTCCCTGCCCTTCTCTGACTCGGCCCCTCCCTTGGATTCAAGCTGCCCTGTAGTCACACCACTTACAAGGTTATCATTCCAACCTCAGACCTCCCCTAACTCACTGTCCTCCTTTAGATGCCTCTGATGCCTCCTTTCCCTCCTTCAACAGCAGCCATCGGAAAAGCCAACCCCTGGTCCCGGCTCTGACCACCTTTCTAGGATTCCACGTCCACAACTTGTCATCTGTGGGAATAAATAGTTGCTACTAGAAAGAAGTCACAACTCTGACTTTTAAGCCGGCGGAAACGTTTTCTAGAGACACACATACGGACGGACGTAGACATGTACATATATATTTCCCCCTGCTCGCCTGAGGGTAAAGGCAGTGCCCGGGGATTAAGTCAGCTCTGCAGCCATTGAACAATAGTGTCACATGGGGGCTTCATAAAAACTCTGATTGATTTTAGCACATTGGTCCCACTCCTGTCTGTGTGCCTCCTGCAATGTGGTTTGCCTGTTCTCTTCTGATGGCTTCAGCCCCGAACCTGGGTCTTCCTGAACATGCTCGTTCCGTCAGCTCCAACCAGCTCTACCTTCCAACCATACTCAAATGTAGCTTTTGCCACTTTGGTCCAAACCACCATCGGCGTTCCTCTGAACCGTGTTTTAATAGCCTGCTAAACCTTCCCATCACGCCTTCAACCTATTTTCAACACAGCAGCTTGAGCGATCTCATTAAAACATAAGCCAGAGGGGCGCCTGCGTGGCTCAGTCGGTTAAGTATCTGCCTTCGGCTCAGGTCAGAATCCCAGGGTTCTGGGATCGAGCCCTGTGTCGGGCTCCCTTCTCAGCTGGGAGCCTGGTTCTGCCTCTTCTCCCTCTGCCCCTCACCGTCTCCACTCCCTTGTGCTCTCTCGCGCTCTCTCTCAAATAAATAAATAAATAATCTTAAAAAAAAAAAAAAAAGCCAGATGGTGCCACTCCTGTGCTCAGAAGCTTTCGACGGACCCCAACTCCTATGGAGCAAAAGCCAAAGTGATAAAATGCCCTACGGGCCGGTCCTGTCAAGTGAAGGAGAGGACCCGAGACCACGCCCAGGTTCAATAACTCTTGAGAAGGACTCCAAGGACTCAGTGACCGCCTTTCTCCTGATTACAGTTTAGTGCCGCGGGAGGATACCGGTTAAATCAGCCAAGAGAAGAGGCGCACGGGGCAGAGTCCAAGAGAGTTACACACACACAGCTTCCATTTGGCCTCTCCCAGCGGAGTCGCTGGACAGTGCTAACTTCTCCCGGCAACGACATGGGACGATACACGCAGAGCGTTGTCACTCAAGGAAGCTCACCCGAGACTTGGGGTCCAGATTTGATACTGGGTCTTGATCACACAGACATGATCGACAGCCCACGGGGCTGACCTTTAGTCTCCGGCCACTCTGGAGATCAAGTTGATACCATGCGCCCCAAAGCCCCACCTTAAATCACATTGTTAGACTTCCCAGGGTGTCCCCAGACTCCAAGTAAAAAGCCAGTCAACCGCAGACCTTACCGATCACCTCCCAGGAGTCAAGGGCAAAGACCAGAGCTCTCTTTGGGTAAGTTAATTCTTTACTACACAAGACCTTGTGAGGTGAGCCTCCTGCCTCACAAGCCTCCCTCCCACCACTGCGCCCTTGGTCACACTTCCCTCCAGCCACGCCGACCTCCTTGCTGTGTCCGACACGCTCCGGCTCCCCCTCCAGGCCTTTGCACCGCTGTCCCCTCTGCGGGCTGTCCGTCCCCAGCGGTACATGGGCTTTGCTCACTCACAGGGTCCAGGTCCCTGCTCAGAAGCCCTTCCCCCATCACCCTATTTCAAACAGCAGCCTCGGTTGTACCAGCCTCCCGGCCGCCTCCCAGCCTCCCTTTGCCGGTACCACCTCGGCCTGTCGGCTAACCGTCTGTTTGCTGTCTCACCCCCACAGACTCCGCTTCTGCTGGCTAGGATCCTCTCCTGCTTTGTTCCCCACTCTGTTCCAGCATCTAGAACAGCGCCTAGCACACAGCAGGTGTCCAATGCACCCTCAGTGAGCGATGAGTCTGTGCCTCTGAAGGACGAATGAGGAAGCAGCGGGCCTCGTGGGCTGAGGAAACAGCTCCTCCAGGAGTGGCCTTTGTTTCTTTTAGACACTAACCAGATACCATCTGTTTTAAGTGCTAAAGAAAGAACTACTGTCGTAACCCAATTTTACACGGAACTTCTCTCCCGCTGGAATCTGCCCATCCTCGGAGCCTGGAAGTCTCTGGTTCGTTTTATTTTGCACTTTCCTTCCCTCCTTCCTTTACCTGCTGGGGATTTTCCAGGAAATTACGAATGACGCCAGTGCTTGACAGATGGGGGAATGGGGCGGAGGAGCCGGCAGGTCCTGACCGGCTGCTGCAGTCCAGGTTCAAGTTCATGAACTATTCCTTTCGGAGCTTTCCTCTCTGCAGCTGGGGCTCTGCTCTCTTGCCTCCTTCAGAGCCCAGCTGCCCTCTGCCATCTCCCTGTAGCAACCCCCACAGCTGAGCCCCCCCCCAAGTGGTGACTGTGTATCTAAGGGGTGGGGGGCAGGGAATGGTCGCCTGAGTGCCGCATCAAGGGCCCGCTCTCTCTCCCTGGACCCTGGGAATCTCTGAGGCTGCTGTACCCTTTAGAAACCACCTTTATGGCCCCACAGGAAAGACTACAAAGTCTCAGAGCTTGGTCACCAAGGTCCCTCACTGCCCACTGCATAGCCCCTAAATCATCTGGCCACCGGCTAGCGGCGGGCCCGGCAGCCCACTCCACCTCCGTCCTGACAATAAAACGGCCCCTCCCTGTCCCCCTCCGCCCTCCTCGAAACCCACAGGAGCAGCTGACTGCAATCCGTTGTCAGGAAAAGAGGAGCTCATTAAACAAATCCACACAAGGCCTGTGTCACGGAGCCAAGTGCTAAACCTCCCCGGAAGGTTCATATTCTTTAAGAGCCCAAAGGAATCATCTAGAACTTAGCAATTTGCCAACCCGGTGGCACATCAGAGTCACTAGAGCAGCTTTATGAAAACCCTGATGTCAGGACGGTCCCGGACCGACAGAATCACAATGCAGGGGCTGAAGGGGACGGGGCAGGGCGTAAAGAGCAAGCCTGGGTGTTGTCAGAATTGCCCAGGGGAGCCAGTGCGTGGCCCAGGCCAGAACCCTGACCGCTGCTGCAGGGAGGCCTCTATGACAGGCCCTCCAGGGGCTTCTTGGGGACACAAACACCTTAACCTGCCAAAGGCCAAAGATACCATTCATGACTCGGGAGTGGCTGAGCAAATGGGCTCAACTCTCATCTCGGCACCTCTGTTCCGTGGACCCAGGGGCAATTTGGGAGGAAGAAGGCTCAAACAATATCCTTTCAGACATTGGCAATGACCTCGTCATCATTGCTTGCTCCTCACGAACTCCTCCATACCCACCACACCTCACCTCACCCGGGAGCATATGGGCCAACAGTCCCAGGTATAAAATATTGAAAACCATCCCAGACAGCAAGAAAAATCTAGGTACGTCTGTCTGCACAGCTGCAGCATCTTCTCAGGGGGCAGCAGGAAACGTCACCTGGATGGACTTGTGTCCAGCAGTGCCGCTCTAGTGGACCGAAAGCTAACGTCAAAACAACACTCAAGAACTCTTAGAGACGGGGACGTCGCCTACCAAATTATCTAAGCAACCTGAGCAGAAAGGGGGAGCATGTTTCGTAGCCAAACAGCTCTGGCGCCATTGATTTGGACGTCTAGGGATTCTCTGTGGACTGGGACCAGAGGTCTGAGCCCCGGAGGCGCTCCCGGTGCCCTGATGGGAGCCCTGTATGTGCGTGTAGACAATGAAACCAGCAGCCGCCATCTTTTCCTTTAGGCCGCTCAGCGGATATGTGATACCGTCTTTCTCGTGTAAAATAAAACTCTGAAAAGCGGTTTCTCAGCAATAAGTTGAGTGTGTGTGTGGCCATCAGGCATAAACTGATTCAAATTCCAGCCCCCACACCTGCTACTTACCTGTTTGTTCTCACTCTTTTCATTGTCACCTCCACTGACGGGTCCTACTTGGTCACGGCAGCATTTGACAGCCTTGACTGTTCCCTTCTTGAAACTTGCTCTCTCTCCGTGGTTTCTATGACGTCACTCTTTCCTGGATCTCCCTGGAGTCCCTCGGCTGCTCGCGCTCAGTGCTCTGCTTTCCCTGGCCGCGCTGGTGCCCTCTGCGTTCTGCCTTTGGCTCCCTATGTGCATGGCCTCCCACATCTCCCGTGCGGAGGACTTACACCTTTGCTCCCCTACCCTCCCGAGGACTAGAATGATATCCCCCCAGAGTCAACTGCCACTCTTCCCATCAATCCAGATCTGCCCCTCTTTCCTGCGTCTTCAGGCTCAGCCAAGAGCGTGAGTTCCACCCAGTCAGCCAGGAGAACCCGGAGAGTCATTCCAGTCCCCTCCACATCCCCACACACCTCCATCCAGTCAGGGACCTGGTCCCGCCATGGCTAGCTCTTTAGGGTATCTCAGGTCCCTTCCCCGCCCTCCCTCCCCCTACATCGGCACTACGACTACCCGACCTTGAGCCTCATCATCTCTCCCCTGGATGATTGCGGTTTGTCCCCAGCCGAGGTCTCCCTCCCAGTCCCAGCATCCGCCATGCTTCTCCACGCGTAATCACAGTGCCACGGAGCGAATCTTAACACGCTCCTCCTCAGCCTGGGCCCCCATTTGGAAGCTCTGCGTCGGGAAGTAGCACTCGGGCACGTATCCGTCAGCATGGCATAAACCTTACTGAATTGGAGTTGGGGGGACGCCGTGGATCGGTCAGCTCCAGCCCAGAAAACGAAAAACAATTCTAGACATTTCACACAGTGGGACTTGAATACAAGAGAAGTGGTTATGCAAGTGTTGGAGGATCTGGGGATCCAGAAGACAAGACTGCAACCAAGAGATCAGCACGAAGGAGGCGGTGTGGCTAGAGTTCAGAATCTGGGGCCACCCAGCCGAGCTGGAACCATGGCGAGGACATCTGTCCGCAGCAGGAGCCTAGAAGAGATACAGTTACTGCTGGAGATGTCACCCAGAGCAGAGAGAGAACAAAAAATATCTTGCTTCTCCCTACATCTCATTCTCCCATCTCATACCAGTCCCTCCTATTGAGCAAACCCAGCTGGAAGCCCGCTAAGGGGTCCTCGGAAACGCCGCTCCCTGCGGTGCAGACACAGTGAGGGAAGGGGGTAGAGGATCAATGTGCCAGCGAACAGCACATGACTCACATAGAGGGACAGGACATTTATAGGGCGGCGCGTTGGCTGGTTTGCCTTCGCAGATAGAAAGCTCAGTTACGGGACTGACTGGACGCAGGAGCTCTGGAAACCCGCAGCTTCTTCAGCAAGGATGGTTTGCACACCTGTCTTTCCCAAACCTCTTCAAGCACGTCAACTCCCGTGTTTGTCCCCTAAATAGGAAACGAAGAGTTCTTGGTTCAGCATTTCATACCGCCTGGACTAACATTCTCGCTCTCCTTATTTAAAACCCTCCCATCTTTGAAATCCCAGTTTAAGTCCTGTCTGCTCTTCCACCAGCATTTCCTGACCAGCACCATCAGGACGGGTGGACCAGTATTATCAATTCTAGCTGAACACGGGGTGGCTGAAAAGTTGCAGGATGCACAATTAAAGTCTGTTCACAATAACCTTAGAGGGACTTCCTGTGTTTCCTTCCACACGAAAGGGCTTCTATCGATGTAACTTCTGGCCCCCTCTACCCTCCAAGCGGTGGACAGTCTTCTGAGGTGACTAGACTGGGCATTCTTGGTTCAGTGCTATCATTTTGTCTCCTGGGAGCAAGCTTACCTGCCCTCTACCTGCCCTGTCCTCTATTCGTCCATACTCTCACCTGGCCCATGCCCACATGAATGGGGGTAAGTATATTAAATTTTGGAATTACTTTGCAGGCTCATTGGGTTCTCATAATGAGCTATGGCTTCGCCTTTAACAATAAAGAAATACCGTGGCCCCATATGATACTCTGGGTCCCTCAGTTTTTTTCAAAACCTGAGCGGGATAGAGGGTACTATTTATCAGTCCCTCTAAGAAATTCTTAACATATGGCTTTTATCTCAGGCTCCCATTTATACATTCTTTGATAGCCACTTCTTGGTGGTTTTGTTTTGTTTTGTTTAAGATTTATTTATTTTAAAGAGAGAGCACAAGCAGGGGGAGGGACAAAGGGAGAGGGGGAGAGAGAGAAAGAAGCACACTCCCTACTGAGCGGGGAGCCTGACTTGGGGCTCGATCTCATGACCCTCAGATCATGACCTGAGCTGAAATCTAGAGTCAGATGCTTAACCAACTGAGCCACCCAGGCGCCCTCCACTCCTTTGTTCCTTAATGAAATACATCCCTAACTCTGAGCTGGTCCATTCTGGACTTTGGCTATGACCTAGCATTTCTCTAGCTTGAAATGTCAGTCCAGTAGACCCTCATCTTCCCCTCTGTTAGAATTGCTTGATCCTTCCAGGTCCTGCTTCCTCGCTTTTTACACCCATCCTATTGGCACAAGTCATTTTCAGCCCAACATGATCTGACTCTTTTGAGCCCTTAGTGAGGCATCTTCACGTGGTTGCTAAGATCATGGGCTCCAGAGCCAGATGGCCTGGATTTGAATGGTCGCCCCACTTAACAGCTGTCTAGCCTGGAGCTAGATACTTAAACTCCCTATATTATAGCATTACATAATAATTAATGGTCATAGAGACGAAGTGAATCATCAAACCAAAATTCAAAATCTGTTGAATGTGCTGTTGAAGGAGACAGAAACATATATAGCACATTCTAGAAATATTTATATTCACAGTGGTTTTCAGATTGTTGATGCTTGAAGGGCTAAACTCTGATTATCTTGAAAACCGATGCAGAAAGGAGCAGCACTTCCTGACATAGCTATGAAACGGACACACGCACACTGAAACTTACGAGGAGCCAACCTGGTAAGGAAGAGGTCTAGATTCAAAGGCAGATCTGAGTTTGAATCCCATCTCTGCCCTCAGCGTGTAAACTCGTGTAAGGTATTTGACTTTCCTAAGCACCTGGGTCTGTATGTGAAAGTGGGCATAAAAATTCCTACCTTGCAAAATCATCATGAAATAATATAGGTGCAAGAAGATGTGTGGCTACCGACTCTGGGGAGGGGAGGGTTCTTCAACAACCACACTCTCGGTCCACTGGGATTGGGACCATGAATGCTTTTGAGTGGACTCAGACAGAATTCTGCCCATCAATTTTTTTGCCCCATAGAAACAGGAAGATTGGGGCGCCTGCTTCTCCCTCCCTCTCCCTCGCCCCCGCCAACTTGTGCGAGCTCGCTTGCTCTCTCTCTCAAATAAATAAATAATCTGCAAAAACAAAACAAAAACAAACTCATTCAAATATGTTGGGTAGGCTTGAAAACACTGACCAAATCCTGATGACACAGAATACGGAATCATAAGGTCCCTGAGAATTCTTTGTGAAGGTTGGAGATGAAACGCAAATCTTCTCATTAAAGGCTGAGAAACAATGATGAGCATTCGCCCTGGATCTGTGAGGCTCAAACCCTACCCTGACCCAGGCGCCCTGCTGACTTATGCCCGGGAAAGAGGCCACAGGAGTGGCTATGAAGAGCTGTAATGAGGTCATATGATACCCACAAAGCACGTCCAAAGAAGTGCTCAGGGGGAAAGGCATAGCCTTAAATATGTACAAGAAAAATCGAAACAAATAAAGCATCGAACTCAGATAAAAGTGAACAAAAGGATTAGTAAAGATATAAAAGCAGAAATAAATTTAAAAGGAAAAAGTCCTAAAACTAGTAAATATATCAAAGAGCTCATCACATAAGAAAAAATACTCTTTTCTCTATACCTATTGGTTGTAAATGTTTTACATCATCAAAAATTAAATTATCCATCTATCACGAGATAGATAGATGATAGATATGATGGGGGAGGAAAAGAGGGAGGAAGGAAGGAAGGGAGGGAGGGAGGAAGGAAGGAAGGAAGGAAGGAAGGAAGGAAGGAAGGAAGGAAGGAAAGAATAGCTGTAAAGCTGGGATGCCAGCCTGTCTTAGTTCCTAGAAGGAGGTCAATAGTAAGAAAAGGAAGGGACAGTCCAGTCCTATTCCTGGATACCATGATGCTACCTGGGCTCACTGGCAGAAATCCATTTTGTCAGGGGTAATGGCTCTCTTGGGTAACTGCCCTAGTAGTTACAATGCCCACAGGGCCTTTGATAATCTACCCCTTTCCCACATATACACACCAATGGTAACCCCCACTCTTCTCCTCTGTGCTCACTAAGGTCTGAACACTGGCCCCTTGCACACTCCCATCCGGTGCCTTTGCCATTGTGACTCCCGCCTGGAATGATTTTCTCTGTGCAGTGACATACTCCCTCACATCCGTTGGATCAAATGTCAGTCAACCTATGAGATCTTTCCTGTCCACCTATTTCTAACAACAGCTTCACCCTCCACACACCCTCGGCCAATCTCAGCCAGCCTAAGAGTAGCCGGTCTGCTCTTCCTTGCCTGTTTTCCTCCACAGATCTTAGGCATACCATTTACTGTATTTGCATATTTGTTTCCTACCTCCTTCTATTAGAATGCAATTTCCAAAGGGCAGAGGCCAGTGTCTTGTTCATTGTGTCCCCAGTGCCTGGAACCGTTTCTGGCACAGTGGAGGAGATGCTTAGTAAATAGAAGAAAGAGAATGAATGAATGAATGAATGAATGAAGACGCCCGTGGTACTGAAAGCAAGAGTACCGCTATGATCGGTGTCTGGACACTTTGGACATCCAAGTCTCTGGGCTTTCTACTTCCTCCCTGATTTAACCACAAATTACTCAGAAGAAGCCAGGTTCTACTCACTTTGTGGGAGGACCCCACGGACCCCAGCATCTGCGTGATGTAAAGACTTTCCAAACGCAGGCACGTGGTGCCCAAGGCAACAAGAGCAGCAACGGTACCATGTTGGTGACCAGCTTTCAGACCCGTGCACCTCCACACCCTTGACTGCAAGTCCACCAGCCTGGAGGGATGTGTTAAGCATTTGCTCTCCTGGCAAGAGGCCAGTATGACCAGGTTGGTAGTCCCGTCTGTGTGAGCTTCCCTGGAAATTCTTGAGCGTATTGGGTTGAGAATCCCCAAGGCCTGACTCAGTAGGCATTCATAAACATTTGCCGACTCGATGGAGGAAACACTGATTTCCTACTAATCTGAGCAGATAAAAATCCAGAACTGCACGTAGGCTGCCAGTGAAAGGGAAATACTACTTTTACCCCAACCGGTAAATATTTTTTATGTATCTTTTTAGTGTCTGGCAGGTAAAACTCACTCTGAAAATATTAGCTCCTTCCTTTTGGAGCCCCGAAATGTCTGACACCATCCTGGATTATGTGCGTCACCGCCCCCACCCCCAGCCCACCCCCCGGTATACACACACAGTTCTTATGTACTGAGTATATCAAGGTTCTCCAGAGAGCCAGAACCAATAGGATATATAGAGATATACAGAAAAAAATTATTATGAGGGACTGACTCATGAGCTTATGGAGGCCGAGAAGTCCCGTGATGTGCCATCTGCAAGCCAGCGGTGTCGTTTCAGGCCAAACCCAAAGAGCACCTTTGTCTGAGGCCACGAGAAGAAGGATGTCTCAGTTCTAGCAGAAAGAGCCAGTTCACCCTTTCTCTGCCTTTTCTTTCTATTGAGGCCCTCAAAAGATTGGATGAGGCTCCCTCATCTGAGTCAGGGCAATCTTCTTAGCTCTGTCTATTCATTCAGACGCTAATCTCTTCTGTAAACACCCTTACACGCAGACAACCCCAGAGATGATGTTGTACCAGCCGGTGGGGCATGCCATAGCCCGGTCAGCTGACATATAAAATTAACCACCATACCAACTGAATAATAGTCATACCATATTTTTCCCATGGTTGTAGGTCCAAGGCAAAACCTCTCAGGACCTCTTGCCCGATATAATAGGACAATACAACAGAAGGACAAACGTCTGCTGGCATAGTACATTCAGTTACTACCTGCACTGTCTTTATAACCCGGTATTAAAGATGGCCTTTACGGCCAATAAGTGCACAATCATTTCTCTCTTGTCTCTGCAACTAGATTCCGAACAACTTGGAAAGAGGCATTGTACCAAAGACTCGGTGCGACTCTCTAGGATTTGACCCTGGGCTCAGGAGACAACAGGACCTTCAACCATTCGTCCCCAGCATTTCCTTGGGTCCATGAACTGGGTTGGTTTGTCTCTGAAATCTGTCCTCCGACTCTTCGACTGTACGAGCTCCTCCCAGCAATACAAGGGTTGGAGGCCATAATGGTAATTTTTATACAAATGTATGGGGTTTTCTGGTGTCGAAAGTCACTCGAGTAATTACGCGTTCCTTTGGTTCCTTCACGCCAATAATTTGCCAATGATTTGTCTGCTCACTCCAACTCCTCCACTAAGGGTCGTTTTAAATACAACCACAGAAAGAGTAGAACAAAACCAAGTGTTAAGCCAAGTCCTCACCCTGTAAGGGGAGTTCTGTGAAGCAAGAGGACTGGGAGAGTTTGAATCAGCTTTCCAGCCTGCAAAGTAAAAATCAGTTTAACCATTTGGTTTCGTTTTCCCGTCTTCCTCCCCCTGCATAATTGAGCTCTGGCAACAGGACCAGAGCCAGAGTCCCCCCTGGAGGGCTCCCCCCACCCCCAGTCTATTCCAGCTTCCCCCCACCTCCCCAGACACAGACACCAGGCTGGAACAGCCCCGCGAGGGAAGCCCTATGCTAATGGCTCACACCCCAGCAGAAAATCCATTGTTCTCTTCAAAAGAGAAAGTCGTGCAAACTGGAAGAAAACTAGCCTTGGAGAGGCCTTAGGCAGGCAGCTCTTCAGAAACAATTATCTCACAAACTGTGGATGCACCCTTTTTTTTTTCATTCGACTTTTTGGCAAGCGAGCCTTTAAGAAAAGTGACTTGCCGTTGCCTAACAGGATTAAATTCTTAACTGAAGCGTTTTCTTCTAATCCATCCACTACTTTCTAATCCCCTGTGAGTCAGAATGTAAGGAAAAGTTTCTATTTCAACTCAAAACCCACATTCTTAGAAGTCCCCACACCCTTGCACACTTGAGACCCTCCTTGCTGACGGGGCAACGCCACACAGACACCCCAGCTGCGAGCCTGTGGCAATATTCGCCACCTCACCTTCTCGCTCAGTCCAGGGCTCTGCTCTGCACCTACTCCTTGACCTTGCCTCGGGCCTGGACTTTTCCTTCTCTTCGGTTTTGTTGTCGTTGTTGTGGTTGTTTTAATGTGTGCCCGTCAGAGATGTTCCTCCCACAGGCAGGTGACGTTCCCAAGGTCTTTAAAGGCAAAGGCCCCCTGGAGTCATGTCCTGGGGAGGCCTCAATGTTTCTCTCCTTCTACGATACTGGTTTTGAGAGTCTTAACTCGAAACTCATAACGCAACACCAGCTCATGCTAACACATTTCCTGTTAGTGGAAACGCGATACAAATAATATGGAAGGCAGAATTAAAATACCTAGATTTTGAGGCCAGTTCTCCCATATCAGCTCCCAGTAGCTGAGCTACTCACTCTTTCCAAACCTCAGCGTTCTCATGCCCAGAGGGGGCTAATCGGACCTCCGCAGGAATCTTCACAGATGGGGAGGACAAGCATAGGAGCTCGTACATGAGGGCATCTGATAAGCTACGAGGCGCTCTACAAAGACAAGGCATTCCTATTTTCTGCTTTGAATTTTGCTCTCAGATTGCGTGGTGTCTCCAGAATGTTACTCTGGGGTTATCGTCTGCAGACGATAGGGTAGACCCACCCACATAAATTCCTGTTATCACTGGTTCTCTGGACGATCCTGCTGGTCTACCAAAAATAATATTAATGTTATTTAATCCAGGATTATCAGGGGGTTTCTGTTTGGCAGGTGTTACTGCGATGTTGGCTGAAGATTAGACTATTAGGCAAGGTAAATGTTTTGCAGAAGTATGAATTTCTCTAGCAGAGCAGGAATTTGCACAAGGAATTCACTGGAAAGATTCACCGGGATATAGATGATATGACAAGATTCTTCCCCGTGAAATACTGCCATCGCGAAGCAAAGTAGCAAAACTGATCCTTACTCGTTGAGAAGCATGTTGGAGTCGCATTTATGCAACGGGAAGCAAAAGAAATTTGTTCTGAATTTCCGAAGCATTGCTAGAAACCGGGTTCCTGGCTTCTCCGCACTATGTAGACTACTCTTCTATTCTGAGGGTCACCCAGTGGCTTTGGCGCGTCCCCAGCCTTAAAACTTAAAGCACTCAGATCTGTGTGCTTTTGCACCGCAGCTTTTCACTAAGGCACCTAACATCTCTTGAGAACAAGAACAGACAATGACAAATTACCTTTGGGGAGGAAGCCAGGCAAATGCCAGGCCGGCCAGGCCACCAGGTGATATGTCCCGGGATGTCAGCCGCCCCCCCCCTCCTCCTCTCCTCCCTCCTCCCGTCCTCCCTCGGGTTAGATGAGAGAATGTCCTGGCTGAAGAGATCCAGAATGCCCCAGCTACATTCATCCCCGTCCTCAATCAGAGAGGCACTGGCAAAGGCAAACGTCTCCGAGAGAAGGGCTTGCAAATTCTAGGAATGGCAAGTCTGAGAGCTGTAGCCCAGACAGCTCTAGCCGAAGTGATGGTTCTGCCAATGGAAACAGGGCCTCCTCTTCTGAACCAAGAAAATGGAGCAATTTTCCTTACTCGCCTTGATTAAAATACGTCTTCGCCGAGTTTTCTTCCGATCGTGACCTTTATAAAAGATGAATGAGTAAATCCTTTGTTAATTCAGACACTCTGGAAAGAAGGTATGTTACAAGAAAAGGCAGCTCTTTCCAGAGCATAGTGTAGGGGCATAAAATGTTGCTCTGTGGAGGCATGTAAGAAACCTGTTCGGACACCGAGGTTACGTAAATTATATTTATCCTCTCAATGGTCTGTCTGTATTTGGTGCTTCTCAAGACCTGTGTATTCCCTTTCACCACCCTTGCCTCAACTACGGGCAATTCTTTGTTTTCTCAGCAAAGTCTGTCAAAGATGCAAACCTAAGCTTCAGCCCGGCGTCTTTTCAACCTGATTCATCCCCAAACCTGGCTCTCTGGGGTTTGAATTAATGAGGTATTATCGTGACCCAGCCAATAGGCACCAGGCACTCAATCTGTGGGCCCGAGTGTTTGATGTCAGATGTTGGAGCTCCAATGAATCATCCACCTGTGTGTCCTAAGGCATGTTCCTCTTTGTAGGATACATGAAATTACTAATCCTTACATCTTTTAATGGCATAACATTTAAAACCCACAGAATATTAATACCAGATTCTTGTTTATTGTTTCATTATTTCTGAAATCATGCTCTGGAGTGAAGGTTTCCAAATATCTCAATATTAATGAGCTGCCCTGGGCGGAGGGGGAAAAAACCGAAATTGTCCTAAGACTACAATATGTGGCACAAGAAAAATCGTTTCCTACACAATTAGCCCCCGTAGCAATTGTCCACTGATGCCTGCTTTTGGCTACAGAGTCTGCACACCACGCTTAGTCGTCTTCACTGGCATCTTCTTTACTTGACTGCCAAATGCCTGCACACAGTTACAGGCCACAGATGTTTCTTCTGCGCTCTTTTCGTGACGGATTTACCTGAGCCCCTTTTTACCACAAGTTATTCTGTTCTCTTGCGAAGAAAAGACGTCAAATTCCTGAGGGAAGGCCCGTGGTGGCCATATTTAAGTGGATCTTTATGTGTGGAGGGGTGAGGAGGAGGGGACTCAGAAAGGGGTCGGTGCTGTCCCTCACAGATATGCAAATGAGGATAAAACACTCTCACCCTTCTCTTGCCCGTCCATGACTTGGAATTAAATGTACAAACTCTTTTCAAGAAGCTTAAAGAGGAGGGGCACCTGGGTGGGGCAGTCGTTAAGCGTCTGCCTTCGGCTCAGGGCGTGATCCCGGTGTTATGGGATCGAGCCCCACATCAGGCTCCTCCGCTATGAGCCTGCTTCTTCCTCTCCCACTCCCCCTGCCTGTGTTCCCTCTCTCGCTGGCTGTCTCTATCTCTGTCAAATAAATAAATAAAATCTTAAAAAAAAAAAAAAGAAGATTAAAGAGGAAAGTAGGAGGCTAAAATATTAAATAAGACTGCCCTTTGCAAAACGTGATACCATATCACCACCAAAAGCATTACCTTATAGGGAAAAAAATGGAAGGATTTCTGTATTGTCTCATCAAAGTTGAGAATATGGACTAAGGTTCTATAGAGAATCCATTGTACTTTATGCAGAGGGCGTGTCACTGATTTAGATTGCAAATTTACTAGGTCGAAATGGTCCCCTAAACAAACAACCCAACATGTGGAGATGCTTTACATGGGAGAAAAAGTTAATTCTTCAAACATCAAAGGAAAACCTATAATGGTAGAAATGTGGCCAAGTTCATCAACTTGGAGAATTAATTTAGTGGCCAGATTGTATTGACTTCATCTGCTGCTATTCCTTCTCGAGAGAACAAGTTAGAAACACTAAAGATTTTTGCAAACAAAGAGCTCGGTCTCCTTTTTTACTCAAGAAGGGGGGGTTGGTCTCTTTCAGGTTACGTGAGAAGAGAGACTCCAACACTCTGAAAACTCCCCCCGCAGTTTGACAAGAAATTCAAAGGTCATTTGGCCTGGGCCAAAAGAAAAGAAAGATATTTTTTAATTAAGAAATCAATGCAAAAGCGAAATGCCTTTGGTCTAACTTCCCCCCGAGTCGCTAAGAGACGGGAGGAAACCGGTGAGGGCTAAGCTATCTTTAATAACAAATTCTTCGGCGAGCCCCTCCTAGGTGGGCTAGTCGGCGGAGCCCCCACCGCCAGCCCCCGGCCCCCGGCCCCCAGAGAGGCTCCCGGGCGGAAATGAACGTTGACCCCACGTGGCTGCGGGCGAGAGGCGTGGTCTGCAGCGAAGGGAGGCCGCCTCCCGTGGCGCCTGGGGCCACGTGTACCACGTCGCGTGCACCTGGCGCTAGAACGCGCGGCGCGGACCAGGCGCTGGCCGCCGCGCACCTGGGCGGACACGCACTTGGCTCGAGCAGGGCTCCGTTTGTCACGTTTCAGCTACTGCGGACGGGGCGCCCCGGTCCAGCTGGGCTAGGGGGCGGCGAGGCGGGGCGTCGCGAAGGGCGGAGCCTCGGAGGACAAAGGGGTCGTGCGGGGCCGCGCTCTTTGAAGGGGAGGCCCCGGCGTGTGCCTTCGAGACGCCGAGACAGGGCTATTTCGAGACTGTCTGCTTGGAGGCCGGGTTCGCCACATCAGTGACGGCCGGCCTGGGAAGGTTTTTCTAAAATAGCCTCCCACTTGCACTCAAAATGAAGTTGAACCCATTAATTCAAAACACAGCTCGGAGCTTCCTCCCGCCACCCCTTTCCCGACAGACGCTGCCCCGGCGCAGCGAACCTCGCATTTGGAAGCCTCGATGGCTCCGGAGCGCGGAGCCCGTTTGGGGAGTTTGTCTAAACAGCTCCCAGCAGTGGCTTTCATTACAGGGAGAGCCCCACGCAAACAGACAACCCCGCTTCCTTTAAACACAGCAATTTGGGCTCATCTGTTGCTCGCTGCTCCTTTTTTTAATCATTTGGACTCTAAAGTAATTAGAGGGGTAGACATTCCAAAAATAAAAAGATCAACAGCTGAGCTTTATAATTCTAATGTAAGCACACGTATCATTTCAGGCTCTCCCAGGAACCCTGGGCAGGTACGATTTCAATAATCAAAGCCTTTTGCCTACATTTTCTAATTACCACTCTTGCCCCTGGATTTTTGTTTTTGAACTTCCAAGCTCGCCAGGGCCACAAAGGGTGGGCTCCATCCCCCCTGCCACCGCCTGGCTTCTCCTCTGCTCTCATCCTGGGCCTTCCCCACCCCCTGAGCACAACCTCCTTGTGTCCTGTCCCTATCAAAGCACTGCACGGCAAAGAAAAATAGTGTTTTGGGGGGAAAGAGTAAGGAGTGGTAATTATATTCCTAATCACATGTAATTTAAGAGAAAATGAGTAGATGTGAGAGGCCATTTAGCTCTTGACTCAGTGTAATTTTGCAGTCTGGGACCACAGGCACCCCACTGTCACCTGGGTGTCTTTCTCAGCAGCCAAACGGTTAATTACAAGGGAGGTGCTGCTTCCCGGCATCAGCCGCCCTGACTCAGGAAACCGTCATTAGACAGCAACGCAGCTTGCGCCCCAGACCCAGAGCCTTCCTCCACCAAATGGTGCCCCCAGTTCTCTGCCCCACTGCCCATGTCAGAAGGCAGCACGGCTGGCAGAATGCGCAAGGACAGCAAACATGTCTGCAGCACTCATTTGTGCCAAGTGCTTGGTCTAAGTCCTTTCCCTGTGGAACTCGTCTCATCTGCACCATTCAGTTAATGAGCAAACGAATAGTTTATTGAGCAGCTACTCGCATGGGCAACGCCTTGCAGAGCGGACACCTGTGTTAGTTCACCTGGGGAACAGAGCAGAGTACCCCACCCGCGAAAGTGCTCTGGTAAATACCAGATATTAACACGTACAATTCAGTGTCTGTACTTACTGTGTCCCGTGCTTCACACTGATTATCTTATTTAATGTTTACAACAATATTATGAAGAAGATTCTGTCATTCACATTTCTCAAAAAAGCAAACTGAGATTTGGATTTTAAAAATGTGCCACCAAAAGGTCCACTTAGAAGTGGGATTTAAACTCAGGAAATTTGACTCAGCAGCCTATTATTAAATCAAAACTACTTTCTTTCTCTCCTTCCCGGTCCCCACCTCTTTCTTATCTTCTACATATAAATATATATATATAATGTTGAACATGTTTAAATAAGAAACCTCAGACAAACAGCCCTGTTGCCGTTAGAACCTAAGGATTGATTTCCTCAAAGAGATTCCCTTTTCTTAAATTGCAGAGAATTTATTTCACATTATAGATTTGTGTGTGTGTGTATATACATAGATTTATATGTCTATAAATTATACATAAATTTTTACTACAAGGTGTATTTATTTTTTATGTGTCATCCCCAAAGCCGTATATTAAACTCCTTTATAACAACATTGTATCTCTCCTCCTAGACACACCCTCGATAGCTTGCATTTCTATGCAAAAGTGCAATAACAGTGTGCCTTAATTAAATTCAAAACAAATGATAAATACATATTGAGTAACAACAGAAAACACTATTCACCATTTTCTCTTTCATCCAAGGAAATGTAACATACCCAGAAAGATAAAATTCAAGATCATTTCCAACGTTGTTGGTAACTGGAACCATTGACGGAGGCTCACAAATAAATATCCTTATTTTTTAATTAAGTGGTGAGAATATTTTAGACTGATACGGAGGGGGAGCATATGCTATTCAACTACAAATACTCCCCCAAACTTGCATGCCCGGCCACGCTCGGCAAGCGTAGTTCTAATAATCCATTGACTTCCATGGGGAAAAAGTGCAGACAGGGATGAAGCTGGTGTTGCCTCCATATGTCATGGTGGCTAAAGATCAAGGGAAATTATAAAAGTAAAAGTAAGGACCTATGTATTCAATATGTAAGTATTGATTATCAGTTGAAGGGAGTCATTGGGATTATCAGGGAAGGGAAGACAAAGAAGACAGGATTCTAGCCTTTTGAAAGCTCACCATCAAACTGGGGAGAAAGCACCCATAGAACAATTCCTCGCATCTGCCCGATGCTTTGAACTTTATAAAGCCCCTTCACACGTATTATCTATCTTAGGCACAACAGAGTGAAAGGTGCATTTCTCTGTGGGTATCGTGAACATGATGGCTCGTGAGACTTTTCCTTCCTTCAATTCCAAGAGAGCCTAGAGAAAGATTTGAGCAGCCTGGATCTGACTGTGACCAGGCGAGGCTTTGTTCCTTGGCTATCTTCTGGCACAAGAGGCAAAACAGAAGGCCGTATGCTATTACACACAGCGGTCTATTAGTCAACGGTCTAGAATCCTCCACCCAATGCATGGGATCCATCCAAAGCCCTCCAAGCATCAATTAAACTTTTCTTGAGTGTGCGCTACAGCCAGCTATGATGTTGGAAGATGGGGACCCAAAGTGAATAAGACATTCTCCTGCTGTTCAAGGAGCTCAGAGCCCAATGGTAGAGACACACACGTGAACAACGACAATACGGTGTGGTTGGTTGACAGAAGTAGAACAGGAGAGGGTGCCACTCTGCGCTGAGGAGTCAAGAAGCTGGGCAGACAAGGGGACATTTTCACAGGGTCTCGAAGGCTCTACAGGAGATGGCCTGGTAGAGCCGGAGAAAGGCATTCCAGATGGTGACAACAGCATGAATACACAGAATAGTACTAACAAAGCATTCTCAGAGCTCACTCAACAGCTCAGGAGTTAGGAAGGACAAATATTATGATCCCCATTTTATAAAGGTGGAAGGGGAAGACCAGGACATTTCACGTTCCTAAGAATTAGTAGCGTTGGGCTATTTACCTCCAAGTCCAGTGCTCCTTTACCTAAGATAGACATGAGCTTCTGAAAACATGGAAGAAATGCTGTTCCCGAGAGGAACACCGTACTGTTTCCAAGTGGGAGCTAGCTATGGAAGGAGGGGCAGTGAATGTTCATGATTTAATGGGGCTTAGTCATGTTCTGCCTGTGGGTAGAGGGCTGCGGGTCTCTGGTTGGTTGTGCCAGCTGCTAGCCTCCAAATCCAGGTGTCATACAGGAGAGGAGGACCACTTCATCAACAGTGCTTTCATTATCCCCAGAAGGGGCCGCGCTCTGAAATAAAAGTCGGTGTTGACTCCATGACTTTGTTGGTTTGGGCCTCTGTCCAGCCAACAACAAGTCCATGTTATCCATCATTTGCCTCCCCCTGAGCACTTGAAGGCTCTTCCTCAACTTCATTGTTAAACAGCCATGTGCCTTCAATGCTTTCAAGATCTGGACATCTAGCTAGACAAAGGACACACTTTCATACCAGTTAATGCAAAAATGAATCAAGCTCCTTATCAGCTGTGCTGAAGTATGATTGTTAGAACATGAACTCGGTCATGCATGGATAACATCAGAGCTGTTGGATTTTGATACCACTAAATCAGAAATAACTTGTTAAAATGATACTTTGAGGGACACCTGGGTGGCTCAGTGGGGTAAGCATCTGCCTTCAGCTCAGGTCATGATCCCAGGGTCCTGGGATCGAGTCCCACGTTGGGCTCCTTGCTCAGTGGGGAGTCTGCTTCTCCCTCGGCCTGCTCTGCCTGCCACTGCCCTGCTTGTGCTTGCTCTCTCTCTCTGACAAACAAACTCTTTAATAAAAAAAAAATGATCCTTTGAATGGCTAAAATTAACAACTCAGAAAACAACAGACGTTGGTGAGGATGTGGAGAAAGGGGATCCGTCTTGCACTGCTGGTGGGAATGCAAGTTGGTGCAGCCACTTTGGAAAACAGTATGGAGATTCATCAAAAAGTTGAAAATAAAGCTACCTTATGACCCAGCAACTGCACTACTAGGTATTTATCCAAAGGATACAAACACAGTGACTCGAAGGGGCACATACACCCCAATGTTTACAGCAGCAATGTCCACAATAGCCAAACTACTAGAGGGTATTATGCTAGGCGAAATAAGTCAATCAGAAAAAAATGAATACCATATGACTTCACTCATATGCGGAATTTAAGAAACAAAACAGATGAACACAGGAGAAAGGGAGGAAAAATAAGATGAAAACAGAAAGGGAGGCAAACCATAAGTGACCCTTAACTCTAGGAAACAAACTGAGGGTTACTGGAAGGGAGGTGGGTGGAGGATGGGGTAACTGGGTGATGGGCCTTAAGGAGGGCACTTGAAGTAATGAGCGTTGGGTGTTGTATTCAACTGATGAATCACTAAATTCTACCTCTGTGACTACTAATATGGTATATGTTAATTAAATTGAATTTAAATTTTAAAAAGATTTTTAAATGATCCTTTGGCTCAGAGCAATTTCCCACTCCATAAAAGCTAAATCAGAGGTGGTGTTCTTCTCAGTTTGGTACCGCAGGAGGAAAATCTCATAGCCCTTTCCCTCCAAAATCCAAGATTTTTGCTTAAAATTTTACTTTCTGGACACCAGATAATTATAGCAAGGCTCTCTTTCTCTTTGGTTTTGTCCAACTGCGAAACTTGCTCCAAAGCTAAAAGTACTCCCTAAAACATGCCACCGTCACCCGCACAAGTAAGCAGACCCTCCCACATTGCTTCGAGGAGCCCCACCACACAGACTTTACCGGCAATCCCACCAGACCTCTCCCAAAGTGGTCTAAGAGTTTGCTCCTAATATTGGAGAATGAGTTGAAATACCATTTTTAAATTGCTCACCAACTAGGTAATCCATTCTGCGATAGGCAATGCCCGTCAATTATTTCAGACTCCGAACACGAGGCCCGCAGTTTGCATGCTTCCAAGTTAGACTTCCTGCCTTTCAATAAAAAAAAAAAGCAATTCTTGTATTCTCCTAGAGAAGGGTAACATCAAGTTCATACAGCAGCTAGAAACGTGATAAATCCACCAGGGCCGCAGTGATTCCTGCCTAAACTAACAATTCATTTCATTGCTACAGCTCACTGCTGTTGTCATCACTTACGTGTCTCTAATTACCTGACATCTGTTTTATGTTTGAAGTTTACAACACTTGCCCACTTTGGCTGCACTAGTTTACATCTAACACCAAACACATGTTTATGTTTACCACATACCAGTTCTGCATTCTTGGACTTAAAATTATATCAATTTATAATCCCATTAATGGAAAACTTATGAGAAGGGTCCAGCTCCTTTAATAAAACTAGAAAGAACAACCATTTGGATGCTGTTAAGTACAAGCCCATACCCAAGGCTAAATGCTTCAATTAGATGCACCCTGTTCAGATAAGCGGGCTTCGTGAACCACTCTCTTGGCTGCCGAGTCCAGACTATGGGCCTGGAGCAGACTCGTGATCTTCCACGTTCCCCCGCATGCTGAGGTCCCCGCCGTCAATGAAAAGAGAAAGTGCGATCAAAGAGAATTTGGGTGCGCTTTGTTCAAAATACAGCAAATTTGAACTGGCATCCTTGGAGTTGGCATTTTGAAGGTCAAGTTTGTGAACAAAAAAAAAAAAAAAGTTTTCAACTTGGAGAAAGAAAGGGGAGCCGGAGGAGCAGTGCGTTACCAGCTGGCAAGAGCCTCCCCATATATAGCTCCCTAAGACAGGGCTGGATACGTGTTTGGACATCTGTATCTACTGCTGTACGGTTTCCAAAGAAAACTGCAGATAAGAACGTTATTTGGATCTTGGACCGTTTCGGAAAGGTTTCAGCTCTATTTAAAAAAAAAAAATACTTTGGGAACCGTAAGAGATTACATTCGGCTCCCACATGCCTCCTTCCACTTAAAGGCGAAACTGCCTTTTCCCTTCCACCTATTTTGTGAATTTCAATCCTTCCGGTAAGGGCTGGACCGAGAGTCTTGCTCTCTTCTGGAGTCCCACGTCTATTAACAGGAAACTTGATCTTCAAAACCAGTAAATAAACAAGAAGCTTGATGACCTTTTGATGATCCTTCTAAGTAGCATTCCTTTAAAACAAAAAATAGCCTTCTATCTAGAATAAACTGGGGAGAGATTACTGGTCTAGCAGTCCGGATGGTAAGAGCAGTAGGGTATCGAGGGAAATACACTAGGCAGGCTGAAGATTACTAAGTATTGCATGTTTTGTCAACACCTCACCTGGACCGGCATCGGGCTGTAGGGAGCTTTCTGCAGGTACATAAGAATTTTAGGGGGGAGGGAATGAGGGGGACCAGTGTCTCTCTATTGCATTCAGCAGCCTGAGCCCTGGGACGTCACATCAAGGCTCTTGACTCATGCTTGCAAAACAATATCAATTTCTTGCACCTGGGCTCCTTTCCTTACACCCTGGGGATTTAACTGCAAACCAGAAGATCCTTTAGGAGCCTAAGGCCCTCTTAGAAATCCTGCTTTGACCCAAGAGACTGTCCTGTTTGATACAAGATGGGATCATTTTATCTTGGCCTGTGCACCGCTCAGCAGGCTCTCGGTTCAGTTCAAGCTCGAGCTTTACGATAGTTTATGAAGGGCGGCCAGGACCCCCGCAGCACCTCAAGAGCACCCTCCCCACTGTCCGCTCCCAGTGCAGGTACACGCACATGCGCACACAGGCATCGTTCTTTCAGAACCAGATCAGCACTCAGCTACCTGCGACACCTGTCAGGGGAAGCCAGCCATAATGGATCGACCCACAGTCGTGGCCTCATCTGCATGGGAGGCTTTCTCTGCTCTTGGCATGACCACCTTTAGGGTCACACTACAAAGCGGGACCCCAAGGAGTACCCTGATGACCTTTCTCGCCGCCAAACTGTATCCTGTTTCGCTGGGCCATTTAGCAAGGCCTTCTCTGTCCACTTCCAAGCGACAGCATGATGGAGGAAAAGCAACGAGGATCTAAGACAGAAGCCTGGTGCTGCCCCAGCTCACCCACCAGCTCAGTCAGCGGCCACGGGGAAGCGCAGTGGCCTTGCCCTTGGGTTCCTAACTGCGAAATGGAGTAGTCCACTAAACCAGCCGTTCCCAGACTCTTGGATTCCACAGCAAATTTTTATTTTTTATTTATTTATTTGTTTTTAAGATTTTATTTATTCATTTGACAGAGATAGAGACAGCCAGCGAGAGAGGGAACACAAGCAGGGGGAGTGGGAGAGGAAGAAGCAGGCTCCCCACGGAGGAGCCTGATGTGGGACTCGATTCCAGAACGCCGGGATCACACCCTGAGCCGAAGGCAGACTCTTAACGACTGAGCCACCCAGGCACCCCAACCACAGCAAATTTTTAAAAGAAAGTTTTTTGAGGGACACCTGGGTGGCTCAGTCAGTTAAGTGTCTGCCTTTGGCTCGGGTCATGACTCTGGGGTCCTGGGATCGATCCCTGCATCAGGCTCTCTGCTCCGTGGGGAGACTGCCTCTCCCTTCCCCCTCCCCCTGCTTGTGCTCTCTCTCTCTCTCTCTGTGTCAAATAAATAAACAAAATCTTAAAAAAAAAAAAAAAAAGCTTTTTTGGAAAATATTTTGTTTTATCTCAAAAACATACTTAAAAAAAAATCACATACTTAGAGAAGATAATTTACACCAAAGAGAGAGAAAGAACAAAATCTCAGAGTAAAGACTAGTATTTTAAATGGAATAAAAGTCGTTTTTGGGAAAACCCACATTAGCCTTAATCTGTCCTCTGAAATTGAGAGCACTAGACATTCTAGCCTGGAGCGAACGCGAAGATAGCTTCCCGCATAGAATCCTAGGGAAGGGAAAGTGAAAAGCAAACCTTTAGGACAGAATCAGGGCAGCTCCTTTAAAGCTGGGGAGGATGCTTTAGAAGTCAGGAGAATTTCAGGCCCCACATGTCAGCAAAGGCTTTGCAATCCAGTAAGACTTTAAGAAAAGGATTTAAAAACCCATCTGTTTGCCTTGGGGGACTCCGAGCAAGAGCAGTTTCAAGCCGATAGGCTCATGATATGATGCCATATTCATTAGGCAATAAAGGAGACAACAAATGACTATGTTTGAGGATTGCTCTGGTCTCTCATCTATACAGCTTTGAGGAAACTCACTTTATATACCCCCAGCTGGAACGGCTCCTCCAAAGCCATTCCCCAGATTGAATAGTTGTTCATTATGTCTTCAGGGAGGGTTGCATCTGTAGTCACGAATCCCCATGAAAATTTGTGGGAAAATATCCCTGCTCTTTCATTACATCTAAAATGTGATCACCCGATATTAAAAAACAAAAGAGCAGTTACATTTTAAAGGTGAACTACAAAACTAAATTGAGAGTTGACTTAATCCCATTTTTATGGGCTGATTAATGTCCCGAGTAACCAGGCTGGGAAGGAAAGTTAATGCTTGTTTCCTTTAATGGAATGCCCCATGCTTCTTGGCTTTAATCAAGACGGCACATCGCTGCCACTGCGGATTCCTACAGAACAAGATTCAGAGCCATTCTTGGAACGTTCTTGTGCCAAATGGACCCCACACTATTTACTCACCAAAATTCCTACCATCTCTGCTTCAATCCGTTAGAGGGGAAAATAAAATAAATCGGAAGTTGGACATTTACTCATAAGAGGCTAGAGAAGAATGTTGGCTAATCGTGTCTATTTGTAATAACTGGAAATCCGAGTTATGTTGAAAAGATATATTAACTCTGCCTCAGTAGTAAGAGTAATAAGCACTTATTGGAGAGCAAAAAAATCGTACCAAGCGCTTAGCGTATTTGTTCCTTAGGTTGCCCTCGGATGGAGCAGATATGAGTCTCAGAGAGGTTCAGGAGTAGACTTAGGCTTGCCTGACTCATGACGCCACGTGCCCCTCCGCGTCCTGGCCTCTCTGACTGCACGGTCTCCAGCTACCCTGGCAGGTGGTCAGCTAACCTTCCTGCCCTTGTGCAAGGGTTTAAAGAAGTCATCCTTCCATTCACTCATTGATTCATCCTTCCATTCACTCATTGATTCAGTCATCTGGACTTCTTCAGAGCTCCTTCAAAAGCAGCAGGGCTAAAGGCAACTTCCTCCACTCTTTCTCCCCCTCCAAACCCTGAGACATGTGATTATTTTATTCCCCATCCCTTGAGTAGATATCTCAGTAACCCAGAAAGTCACAGTCACGCCCATTATGAAAAATATGGATTATCCCCATCGTATTACCAAAACATTTTTATAGCACTTTTCGTGTCAAAGAACTGATGGGAATATCAGTTCGTTTGTTTGACAAATAATGTCAGGCGGATGGTAGAGGGAGGGAAATAAATTATTAAAGGGGAAATTTGGTTTGGGAGAGCAGCATTTATAGAGAGTGTCCAGACCCACAAGCCATAGAAATGGCTCACCCATGCTTGTTATAGAATTCAAAATGGCGACACGTTCCTGCCACTTGATTGTAGACTCTTTTGGTTTCCAGTAGCTCCTGGGTTACACTACACTATTAAAAAGGTGCCATCTTCCAACATATCTATCCTTGAATTCTGAATCTTTTTCTCCCCATTCCAGTATCTTCAGTGCACCTGACCCCAGCTCCTTCCTTTATCTTCCACCCCTATTAAAATGTACTTGCAAGAAAGAATAGGACCTATCTGTGTTAAGTATGACTGATAACAAACCAAAACGTTAGCTCTTGCCTTAGAATTTTTATTACTAGGGATTCAATGTCTTATCTAAAGGAATTGTTTCCAAAGATCCGACATTTGCCCACAGGTAAGGAGACTTGAACAGGGGAGAGTAGTAGAGCTTCTGGAATTACAAAACACACAGTCCCTGACTGTGCTTTCCAGTACCGTCCAGTGATTTAGTTGCCTCTAATCAGGGGAGGCCGTCCTGGCGGGAACAAAACCAGAGGGTCTAGGCTTCACCCTCCTCCCAGACTCAGCCTGGCCGCCAACAGAACCTCCAGCAAAGACCTAGCCAGGAACCAGGGCGAATGCTTTGTCGAAGCCTCTAACTGCCCCGGAAGTGAAGGCATCCGCTCGAGCTTCAGACGCCCAGCAATCTAGCAGCCAGGTTGGGCAAGATTTGGAGCAAAACCCGACTTGACCACCAGTGCGCCCTGCCATTTCCCTCCCAACTGGTTGTATTAAAGCTGTGGAGGATGGGAAGAGGTCACATCAGCATTTTTAAAAATGAATGCTACCCCTTAAAAAGAACAATAGCTAATAATAGCTAGCACGCATTGAATATTTACTAGATGCCAGGCATTGTTCTAAGCATGGATTATCTCATTTAATCCTCACGACAGGTCTTTGATGTTGGCACTATTATTATCCACACTTTATAGATCATAAAACTGAGGCTCAGAAAGGTTGGGGGGCTTTCCCAAAGGCATGCAGTTAGAAGGTGACCATTTGGATTCAAAGGAAACATAACTAAATTCAAGGCCTAGCAATTCTACTGAGTAGCTGTGTGACCTTGGGCCAGTCACTCAACCTCTCTGGGCCCATCAGAAAAAGGCATTGACTAGCTTACCTCTGGCTTTACTTGGCTCTACAGTCTGATGAATCTAAGCTCCTGTGAGAAGTCTCTCCTGCCACCCCTGAGAGCTAAAAATTCCTTCATTCTCTTGGTAGGAGGTGTGAATCAGATCCTCTTCTTTCAAAGCCCAGTGGAAACCCAGGCATGAAATACATCCTGTAAATGTTCAGTTGTGACCGTTATTACTACTACTGTAATGGGAAACATCAGCACTAATTTCCTGAAGCCACTTCGGGGGTTTGTCTTATCCCTGGATCCTTTTCCATTCACCATTTAGATGACAGCAACGGAAAACGTTCCATTATTCGTGTGCAGGCATCCGGCTTGGAGTTGTCTCCCCACTCCCCAAACTGCCTCTACTCTGTCGGCCCTAGCGATGGACTATTTATCTCCAGGATGACTGCCTTTAAGTCCTAAGTTTGTAAAAAGGAGAAAGATAGCTCCATTCCCTTCAAGCTCACGGTCAATTGTCTGATTCGTTTTCTCATCTGCAACTTTTTCTTCTCTCTTTCTCAGGCAACATTTCTACTTGCAGAGTCTTACCCGTAAAGTTGCCAGACGGCCTTTGGCTACCTGTGAGGCTCCTACGGCCAAATACCTTTCTTTTCTGACTTTGGTACCAAAAGTCTGGAGTAGATTGGACATTATTTTAATGGCCTGGTTTGAAGGTTGTGGGGCGTTTGTTTGTTTTGTCTTTTTGCCTGAAGGAAGCATCAAAGTAGAAGGGTCTAGAATGTCTCACGTGAAGCAAACGCAGTGGAGTCCTTCTGAAGCCCCTCTCCCAGGGAGTGGGGGGACATTCGCACTGCCTGGCCCCCCCAGCTGATTACCATAGAGGTACGACGACTGTAACATCCACACGCACAGGAAAGCACATCCTGGTTCTTTTCTCTGGGGTGAAGCTTTGTCCAAACCTGTTGAAAGGTAAAAATAATGAAAAAGGAGAGAACATTCCAGAACGAGAGCGCCACCCAAAATGATATCCTGCTCCCAGAAAAAGAAAACTTCTGGAGCAATTCACAGAGCAAGAAGAAATGATCCGTGGCCACAAATGAAGACTACCTTCTCAGCCGGCAGGTCAGCCCCCCAGAGCGCGTGCTAGGGAACAGTCAGATTTGCAAAGGAGAGGAAACGATGATTAGTGGGATCCCCGAATTTGAAGTATTAAGTAAGATACGGCCCTTACCAAACTCCAGTTTTTCAGGAACAGGTATGACAGAGTCTGTTGGAAGTCTCCAAAAGATTGAAATATTTAAGTCAGAAGAAGCAATGGAAAACTCAATCTATTGGGTCTTCATGCTCCCAGAATTCTAAAACAGGATACATAAATGTGGCTTCTCTGGAAGAGAACAAGACCAAAAGTCAGAATAAAATCACTGACGTCTGAAACCACTCGAATCAAAACTGCTACAGCTAGAAGCTTGGGCAAGAAGACGGGAAAAGAGTTCCCACAGATCCTCACAGGACATCAACCAGGACTCTTACAGACGGCTGATTAGTTCAGTAAACCAGTTCTAAAAAAAAGAAATGTAAATGTGTTGGGCACTTTTAACCTCCCTCTTGTACTGTTAATTCTGTGTGAAACTGAACCGAATCTGGGCACATGGGTATCCCATTCTGTCAGTCTTCGATTTGTCCAGATCAGCTGGGGTCTCTCCACTGGCCCCTCACCATCTCCACACCAGGCCTGACCAGAGCAAGGTTCCTCTTGGGAGCCCCATCTAGCAGCAGCTCTAATCTGGAATTTATTTTGCCCTCGTGATGGTTCATCGTATGTGGCAACTTGGCTGACTCACAGGGAGGCTGGATATTTGGTCAAATAATATTTCTGGGTATGTCTGTGAGGGTGTTTCTGGGTGAGATTGCTTGAATCAGTAGACTGGAGTAAAGCAGATTGTCCTCCCCACTGTGCCTTCCTGAATCGTGCAATATTTGCCCATTGGTGTCTAGCTTATTTCACGTAGCGTAATGTTTTCAAGATTCATCCATGTCATAGCAAGTGTCAGAATTTCATTCCTTTTCTAGATGAGTAATATTCTATTGTGTGTATGTGCCGCATTCTGTTTATCCATTCACCCACTGCCAGATGCTTGGGTTGCTTCCACCAGGGGACTATCGTGAATGTTGTCGCTGTGCACACCAGCATACAGGGGTCTGCTTGGGTCCCTGCTTTCAGTTCTTTGGGGTACATACCGAGGAGTGGAATTGCTGGGTCATATGGTAATTCTATGTTTCACTTTTGGAAGAACCACCAAAATGGTTTCCACAATGGCAGCCCCATTTTACACCCCCACCAGCAATGTGCTAGGACACCAATTTCTCCACATCCTCACCAGCATTGATTTTTCACCTTCTTGTTGTTGTTGCTGCTGTTGTGGTTCTTATCGTTATTGGTAAGAACGGTCATCTGAATGGGTGTGAATACCTCATTATAGTTTTGACTTGCATTTCTCTATTGGCTAGAGTGACATTGAGCCTCTTTTCATGTGCTGATTGGACATTGGGCAAACACTTCTGATTTCTCACTTCTCTGAGGTATTAGGGCACCAGGGTTATGAATTTACTCTGAGAGGTTTTTTTTTAGGTTTGCAGTGAGAACTGGTTGAAAATACCATTCTCCTTGGGCCTGCAGTCTCTAAATAATAATAAAGAAGCACAACACGATACAAAAGGACTGAGAACCTCTATCATGAGTCTTCCCTTGCCATCATTTAATCAGATATATGAATGTATTCTACAAATATGTATGCCCTCCTGCCAGGTACTATTTTAGGTCCTGGAGGTACACAGGGTGATCAAGTCAGAAATTCTTTCCTGGGGCGCCTGGATGGCGCTGTCGTTGGGCGTCTGCCTTCAGCTCAGGGCGTGATCCCGGCGTTATGGGATCGAGCCCCACATCAGGCTCCTCCGCTATGAGCCTGCTTCTTCCTCTCCCACTCCCCCTGCTTGTGTTCCCTCTCTCGCTGGCTGTCTCTATCTCTGTCAAATAAATTAATAAAATCTTTAAAAAAAAAAAGAAATTCTTTCCTCATAGAGCTTTTATTCTAGTAAATAGGCCACAGAGATAAAGAAAAACATGTCAGTTACCAAGAGTGGGAAATTAATCCAAAAAAGTGGTTTCCCCCTCTGTGGTATATAGCCTCTGAGATAGCTCAGGGGTCCCTCCCTTCTGAACTCTATCTCCTTGTGGAGTCCCCTTCCCCTGAGTGTGGACTGGAACCCAGTGACTTGCTTCTAACAAATAGAATACAGCAATACGGTGGCTTATTATTTCTGAGATTCCATACAGAAAGGCTGTGGCTTCTGTTATGATCATCCTCCCTTGTTCTCTTGTGGGCTCACTCTGAGGGGAGCCAGCTGCCTGTCGTGTGTCCCCTGAGGGAGAGCCCCACGCAGAAAGGAGGTGATGCCTTCAGCCAACAGCCACACGAGTCACCTTGGAAGCAGATCCTCCCCAAATTGAGCCTTGAGTTGACAGCAGCCCTGGCCAACTCCAGGGCCGCAGACCTGTGAGCATCTCTGAACCACAGGCAGCTGTCATTATTCCTGACCTATAGAAACTGCGACATAATAAATGTTTGTGGCTTTCAGTTGCAAGTTTTGGGGTTACTCGTTACTCAGCAAAAAATACCTAACACATTCCTCAGGCTCTTAAGCTACAGCGCTCTGATGTCTACCTTGAAAACTGGGTCAAAATAAACTATATTCTTACAGCCAGCTAGGAAAGGATCAGAATCATGGAGAAATAGCCAAGGAACAGTCTGGTCTTCCCATGAATCTAGTACCCAGTGCCTTGCTCTGGGACCAGGAAGGAACAAAGCAAAGTTTCCTGCTAATACCCTCTTCTTGAAAGAATCTGGTTGAGGGGCAATGGATTTGGTGCTGTCATCCATGAAGCTATGAATTCCATCACAGAACAAAACCCCTTGGAGTGATGCTTCAAGGTGTCTTACAGTCGATGAGACCATGATTTGTGTGACTTCCCTTTCCACTGCCAGGTATGGGCTCCATATCCTCCTTTTTCTCCAGGGCAGGCTCCTTTCCTGTAGCTTCCTACAGGAAAGGATCGGCCCCAGAGAGCAAGGCTTCGTGTCTCCAGGTGCTCCTCTAAAACAGTGTCCTCCAAATTAGGGTCAAGGGTACATAGGGTGGCAGGAAAGGAGACAGGAAGGAAATGCTGTATTTTCTATTTCATTTTATTTTAGCTTAATAGTAAGAAGTTGCTTCACTATTATATACAAGATACGAATTGATGATAGTCATATATATAATTTGTGAACAAATACACATATATTGGAGGATATTCAAGCTTCATGGGCTGATTGGATACACTCTCCATTACTGTCTGAGCAGATGCTGTAAACCGGAAGTTCTCAAAGTGTCGTCCGGTCTGGGGACCCTACAAGTCTCCAAGACCTTTTTGGGGTTCTACAAGGTCAAAACTATTCTCCTAATAAGATGTTGTTTGTATTTTCTTACCCTCATTTTCTCACTAACGTATAATGGAGTATTCCAGAGACTTCGTGATGGAGGCTACTGCCACAGACTGAATGCAGATGCAGATATGATGGGGCTCCTGGGGGCTCAGTCGATTAAGTGTCTGTCTTCGACTCAGGACATGATCTCAGGGTCTTGGGATCAAGCCCTGCATTAGGGGCCTCGCTCAGGGGGAGACAGCTTCTCCCTCCACCCCTCCCCTTGCTTGCGTGTACACGCACTCTCTCCCTCTCTCTCTGTCAAATAAACAAAATCTTTAAAAAAAAGGCAAATATGAGAATTTAGCCATCTTCTGTTAATCCATACACTAAAGAGATTTTCAAAAATATACACAACCACGCTTTTCACTAATCTTTTGTTTTGGAAAATGCAGTTACTTTTCATTTAAAATTTAAAATGGGCTATTTATAATAACATGTAATCGGTATATTATTGTGATTTTTAATAACACATATTTTCTAAATTTCTCATTTAAGTTTCTAATATGATAAATGTCTATAGATTCATCTCCATTATCTAAAGCTCTTTTTGGTCTTTAATAATCAGGAAAGTTCAGGCTTCTGCTTAAGATACAGAAAGCTGTAAAGAGCATTGCTGTGTCACGTCCAACAACAACCACAAAGGTCAGGTAATCTGCAAATTCACAGCTTTTCCTGAACCTGTCAGAAAGCTGGGGTTTCAGGGCCACCAACTAACTGGAAATCTGAGGAAAGAAAGCCTACAGGAGGAGAAAAGGTGGGTACTCGATTGCCTGGGGCGGACGCCACCGGGAACCTACAAGCTGGTGAGGAGAATTCAGCTAGGTGGCTGATGAATTGCTAAAGGCTGAATACGGGTTACTGTGAGGATAGAAACAAGAACACGCTATACCACTCACAGGCTCCTCTCCAGACGTCACTCCGTACTCACAAGAAAGACTGGGGCAAGAGTGGTACCGGCCTGGGGAGGGGACAGTAGCAGCAGAAAGAAAGGACAAAGATCCTTCTTCTCTTTCATAGAAGCTTCACTGCTCCAGAAGGACAGAAAACTGTCATCTTCAGGCACTGGTGAAGACCCATGAAAGTGAGGGCAAGGCAAGAGAAAACACCATTCAGGATAAAACTGTAAATTAGGACTTGAAGGAGCCTTCCTCAGCGTCATAAAGTGCTTTCTTAATCTTTTTTTACTTTTTGAGAGAGAGAGTGTGTGTGCCAGCGAAGGGGGGGGGCTTGCGCAGAGGGAGAGGGAGAGAATTTTAACCAGCCTCTGTGCTGAGCACAGAGCCTGACGCAGGGCTCTATCTCACGACCCTGAGATCATGACCTGAGCTGAAATCAAGAGTCTGACATACCCGACTGAGTCACCCAGGCGCCCCTATAAAGTGCTTTCTTAAAAAAAACTACAGCTAGGGGTGCCTGGGGGGCTCAGTCGGTTAAGCGTCTGCCTTTGGCTCAGGTCATGGTCTCAGGGTCCTGGGAATCGATTTCCGCTTCAGGCTCCCTGCTGAGCAGGGAGCCTACTTCTCCCTCTTCCTCTACCCCTCCCCCTGCTCTCTCTCTCTCTCTCTCTCAAATAAATAAATAAAATCTTTTTTAAAAAAGAAAGAGAGAAAGAGAAAGAAAGAAAAGAAAGAAAAAGAAAGAAAGAAAGAAAGAAAGAAAGAAAGAAAGAAAGAAAGAAAGAAAGAAAAGAAAGAAAAAGAAACTACAGCTCCCAGAGTGCTGGACTGACTCAGTCAGTGCAGCATGTGACTCTTGATCTCAGGGTTGTAAGTTCAAGCCCCACACTGGGTGTTGAGATTACTTTAAAATAAAATCTTAAAAAAATAAAAATAAAAAAATAAAAAACCCTACAGGTACCATCACAGTTAATGGTAAAAGGCGTAATGTTTTTCTTCCCCAAGGTTGGGAACAAACAAGAATGTCTGCTCCCACCACTCCTATCCAACATTATAATGGAAGCCCTAGTCAAGGAAATTGGGCAAGAAAAAGAAAAAAGGTAATACAGACTGGAAAAGAAAAAATAGAACTGCCTCTATTCTCATATGATATGACTGTCTATGTAGAAAATGATAAAGGATCTACCCAAAAAAAACCCCAAAAAACAACAAAAAAACCTACTGGACCAAATATGTGAGGTTAGCAAGGTCACAGAATACAAAGAAAATACTTCAGAAACAATTATATTTCTAAGGGCGCCCAAGTGGCTCAGTTGGTTAAGGGTCAGATTCTTGATTTCAGCTCAGGTCATGATCTCAGGGTCCTGGGATCAAGCCCCTTGGTGGGCACTGCGCTCAGCAGGGAGTCTGTTTGAACTCTCTACCTCTCCCTCCACCTCTCCCCTGCTCACTTGAGCTCTTTTTTTTTTTTTTTAAAGATTTTATTTATTTATTTGACATAGAGAGAGACAGCCAGTGAGAGAGGGAACACAAGCAGGGGGAGTGGGAGAGGAAGAAGCAGGCTCCCGGCAGAGGAGCCCGATGTGGGACTCGATCCCAGAACGCCGGGATCACGCCCTGAGCCGAAGGCAGACGCTTAAGGACTGAGCCACCCAGGCGCCCCTCACTTGCGCTCTTGAAAGACAGACAGACAGACAGACAGACAGAAAGAGAGAAAGAAAGAAAGAAAGAAAGAAAGAAAGAAAGAAAGAAAGAAAGAAAGAAAAGAAAATCTTATTGAAAATTGCATTTCTATATACTAGCAATGAACACGTGGAAATTGAATTTTTTAAAGTTTGTAGAGCGTCCTAAGACAAATATGTTGCAGAATCATTGCTTTAAAGAATGTCACTAACTAGACACTGTTGCTTCTGACCAGACTCTTCAGGGGGGAGAAATGTTTGGCTCTCCTCCACTTTTTACCATCAACTCCATCCACATTTGGAAGAGCGGGATACGCTTTCCTTCAAAGCACTATCTCCTTGGTTCTCCAGAGCAGTGCTTCAAACTAACTGTAACGTCAGACCCTTTTTTCCCAAGCGATCACAGACGGTATTTGGTAAAATACAATAAAGATAAGTTACTAGTTGAAATCAAATTTAAAACAAAGATACACAAGATGAAGTCCCGTCTTTCCTTAGATTCTATGGACATTAAATTATTCCATCAAACTGCTTAAAAGTTTCTCGATGCTTGCTCTCAACAAACCAGTAGAGAACAGTTTGTGGACCAGCCGCCACCGCGGACCACACTTCAAGTCACCTTGTCTGAGCGTTTTGCCAGCAGAGACAAGGACAAGGGAAGGAGCAGAAACAACAATGACGAGGAGCTGACAGTGCAGGAGGGGCCGGGGTCTAACAGATGCTGAGAACAGAGCCCTTGTTGGAGACCCTGCATTTCTTGACACCCTGGTCTGAGCTCTCGACACTCTAGATCCCAGATTTAACCGCCCCTTAGAGGCTCACATGTGACCCTGGGGCTTATTTCATTAAATGTTAACCTGTTCCATTTGTTTCCCTTTTCCACACCCACTCTTCTAATATTTCTTTATGTTTTCTTTCTTCCCCCTCATTCTTTTTGTTTCTTTCCATCTCTCCCACTCTCTCTCTCTCAACCGTAGGGTATAGTAAATCGAGAAGAATCGGTCTGCATAGCCCATGAAGACTTCTTTTTTTTTTTAAGATTTTATTTATTTATTTGAGAGACAGAGAACCAGCAAGTTCATGAGCGGGGGGAGGGGCAGAGGGAGAAGCAGACTCCCCGCTGAGCAGGGAGCCCCATGCAGGACTCGATCCCAGGACCCCGGAATCACAACTTGAGACAACGCCGCGCTTAACCAACTGAGCCACCCAGGTGCCCGCACATAAAGACTTTTTGAAAATTATTAAAACTTTCCTCTCGTTCTCTGTCCAGAACAGCTTTTAATGCTTTGATAGAACCAACCAAGATTCTCCCTCTGTGTTTCTCTCCCTCCCTTTCCTCTCTTAGACATTTCTTTGAAGCAGAACTTGGGAAAGTTAAACATTGACCTTTCACGTGCTAGTCATTCTGGTGACCTTTTGTGAGCTGGACTTAACTGGACCATTCCATGTAACTCGATGTCTTAACTTTCTGATTCTAGCATTTTTATCAGTGCCTGACAATTTCCACGACATTGCTGACTTTAGTTCTGAAATATCAAATATTCATTGTTCAGTGAGAAGCTGAGTGTCTCTGGACTGGTTGATTATTCTGGAAATAGACTGTTACTCTTCCATGAATTCAATCGTGTAGAAAATTCCCATTATGCTGGGTTCATTAACTGTTTTCTGAAAGGAAATTCTTTTAGGATAGTGTTATGAATAAAGTGAATGGAGTTGTCAAAGCATAGCCATGAAGAAAGTTGTTTGAGGCTCTCTTGCTGAAAAAGACACTGTCCCAACATAATTACAGTTTCTGAGTATTATTGAAGCTTTAGAAATGTAATTTACATAAAGTTTGACGTTTTACGACTTTCCAAAATATATCCTGGTACTATTCACTGAAATCCCACAAGGATCTCTCTGTTCCTACCGAAAAATCAAAAATCAAAGACTATTAAAAGAGGGAATTAAGCACATCTTTTTTTTTCTATAAGTAGTTCTATGTTTCTAAGAGGAAAATAACTCTAAAATACAATAAAACAAAGTAAGATTTAAAAAAAAGAAAAGGAAAGAAAAGAGATCTTCCAGAAAGTTTCACTAATATAAACCACAAAAGTTCACCAGACCCTCAAAAAGTTAAAAATAGAACTACTGTATGATCCAGGAATCACACTATTAGGTATTTACCCCAAAAATACAAGAACACTAATTCAAAGGGATACATGCAGCCCTATGTTTATAGCAGAATTATTCACAATAACCAAACTACTAGAAACAGCCCAAGTGTCCACTGATTGATGAATGGATAAAGAAGATGAGAGATATATAAGATATAGCTTATATCTTATAGGAAGATATATCTTCCTTTCTTCCTCCTTCCCAAGAGCCAGAAAAAGGAAAGTTGACAGCGCCCTCTCTTAATCCCCAGAATAAGAGGGTCATTGGAGAGGAGAATACAAAGCCTTTCCCCATCGCTGCCAGAAAACATGTAAATCTTGGGGCCCCTGGCTGGCTCAGCCAGTAGAGCACGCAACTCTTGATCTCTGGGTTGTGAGTTCAAGCCCCACATTGGGCATAAAGATTACCTAAAAAATAAATGTGGAATCTTTCCTCAAGGAATTAAATCTGCAAAGAAGAGAACACATTTCTTCTCAGCCCCAGAAACAAGCAAGGCAGAGAACTTTCTTCTAGCTTCACTGGGAGGGGTGAGGTAGGACTTGGCAGCGATAATGTGGTTTGTGTTTCGGGTGGCGTTGCCTTCCTGAAAGGTAGAGACAAAGCGCCACTATAAAGTTTCCATTCAGAAGTAAGAGTGTTTGAACTTGGTTTTATTTTTGTCACAAGTTGTCAGTATCTGTTGGAGAAAAGATGGCCCAGCAATACGGTCCTGGGCAGAAATCCCTGTTCACAACACTGCCTTGGGCAAGCCACTTAGCTACTTTTTTCCAGCTATGAGGCAGGCAGAAGAACCCCTAAATTTGCAATTATTAAGTACCATTTAAATACCAAACATTTAGGCATAGATCAGTAAGAAATATGAATACTCCTTGCTATTTCTAACCAAGACAAGACACAGTCTACTTACCTTAACATTTCAGCTGGTTGTAGAAATTTTTCAAAAAGAAAAGACAATTTTATTGTTATATAATATTTGTCTCAAGTAGGGGAAAAGTACAAAGATTACGGTTATTTTCTTTTCACTTATTTATTTATAAGTAGGCTGCACACCCAGCATGGAGCCCAATGCAGGGCTTGAACTCTCGACCCCAAGATTGAGACCTAAACTGAGATCAAGGGTCAGAGGCTTAACCAACTAAGCCACTCAGGTGCCCCCAAGATTAAGGTTTTTTGTTTTTGTTGTTTTTGGGTTTTTTTGAGAAAGAGAGAGAGAGAGATTGAGTCGGGGCAGTGAGACCAGCAGACTCCCCCGTGAGCCAGGATCCGGATGCAGGGCTCGATCCCAGGACCCCGAGATCACAACCCCAGCCGAAGTCAGACGCTTAACTGACTGAGCCACCCAGGTACCCCCAAGACTAAGATTATTTTTAAGCAGACTTTTCTCCAAGGTTTTGGGGTTTCTTTGGTTCAGGTGGGGGGAGTAAACTTTATGTTTTATATTGTTCCATTGTATTCAAGACACTAGGGCAATCCACACGTTTGTTTCAAGTTGTACAGAACAATGCTGCTCCTACTTTTATTAATTATACTGTTTGGACTTTTCTCTCTTCTCTCCCTACCCACGCAGCCCAAATTCTAAGCCTGAGGCTTATTGTAAATGTAAATTCAATCACAAACAATAATTCAAACGGCTGGTGATTTTTTATTGGTGGAAGGAAGGACAGATGGTTGTAAGCGTATAATTGTTGAATACACCATTTTCTTTTTTTTTTTTTTTTAAGATTTTATTTATTTATTTGACAGAGAGACAGCCAGCGAAAGAGGGAACACAAGTAGGGGGAGTGGGAGAGGGAGAAGCAGGCTCCCAGCGGAGGAGCCCGATGTGGGGCTCGATCCCATAACGCCGGGATCACGCCCTGAGCCGAAGGCAGATGCTTAACCACTGAGCCACCCAGGCGCCCCGAATACACCATTTTCTGTCTTCTGAAAGCAAACTTACGGATTAATTACAAATACTAGAGAAAGGAGACATGATTCAAAACCTACATTAAGGGGCGCCTGGGTGGCTCAGTCGTTGAGCGTCTGCGTTCAGCTTGGGTCATGATCCCGGGGTCCTGGAATCGAGTCCCCATGTCGGGCTCCCTGCTCAGCGGGGAGCCTGCTTCTCCCTCTCCCTCTGCCACTCCCCCTGCTTGTGCTCTTTCTCTCTGTCAAATAAATAAATAAATATCTTTTAAAAAAACAAAAACAAAAAAGAAAACCTACATTAAAAAACTCACAGAACTAAAAATGTAAAAGAAATAAAAATATGGAAACACATGAGAAAAAACTTATCTTTATTCCAAAATAACGTTTTGGTAGTAGTCCCTGTTTTCTAGTGCTTTTCCCAAGGATATCAAAGGGCCTTGCTGGCCCTGTTCCCATAGCAGAGAGTTGAGGTAGAAGGAAAACCGTGATCTTGTGACTGTCATTTTAAAAATGAAAAAGATGGAGGGGCGCCTGGGTGGCTCAGTCGGTCAAGCATCTGCCTTCTGCTCAGGTCGTGATCTCAGGGTCCTGGGGTTGAGCCCCGCATCGGGCTCCACACTCAGCATAGAGCCCGTTTGGGAATTCACCTCTCTCTCCCTCTCTCAAAAAGTAAATAAATAAAATAAAAATGGAAAGGCTGAAGCTAGAGGTTGGCATGATTTGCTAAATCTCACCAGTCGTTGCGGCATCTTTGAACAAATGGCTCCTTTTTCACAGACCAAAAACTGCCTTCATCATCGTCATGCAGCCGGGGAACAGAAGCCCGAAGGGTGATGCCAGCGGAGCGACCGCCGTCGCCGCGGCAGACTGCACTAGTCCGCTCCGCCGTGCCAGGCGTCGTGCGACAGGCTACACAAGGCCTCGGCCAGAACACGCAGGAAGGCTCTGAGGCTTCTCCTCGTGGACAGTCAGAGCTGCCACACTGTCCTCCACCAACCCGAAAACAATGCTGCTTGGGTCCCAGCCTGGCACGGGGTGCGGGGGCCTGGGGGGGGGGGCAAGGCTCCAGCAAAAGCAGCCCAGCGAGCCTTCTGGCGGTGCCGGCCCACGAGGCGTGGCCAGAGAGGTGCACTCACCTCAGACGGCCTGTGCTGAGCCCTCAGGCCAGTGAGCCCACAGGCACCAGCCTGAGCAGCTGCCTGCCATGGGCCATCAGTTTGTCCCCAATACCCATGACATGTCTTCCAGCCGTGACCCAGTTGGCCTTTGCTGGGCCTGTCAATTCAGAGTAGCATTGTGCCAGCTTGGAGCGTGCGCTCTTGGAGGAGACTCTGAGGAGCTCCCTCCCTGGCTGCAGGTGTGTGTGCCCAGCCCCAGCTCACAGCCACCAGGAAGCCCACCTTGACCTCTTAGAGAGCATGCCCTCCTCCATCTCTCTAGCCAAATCCAGCAGTGGCCTGGAAAAGCCACTACTCAGCTTCATCAGAGAACCAAACAGCGGATGGTCGTCCATTGTCCTGCCTGCTGCAAGAATTAGGGAGATTATTTCAGATTTCTGAGAAAACTATCAGCCGAGGGCCTTGGAGGGATGGGCCATACTTCCAGGGTGATGATGAGCTCAGAGCCCCGGGACCGTCAGGGGCCCCAGAGAAATTGCCAGTATGTTCTCAATCCTGAGGAGAGTGGCCTCTTCTCTCAACCACCACCCTGGCCCTGAGCACTGCAGTTGGCCTCATACCCCCTAAGTCCATAGTTTCCAACCCTACGCTATGATTGGGTAAGGAATGCCCCCAGGAAAGGCGGGGTAACGCGTGTCTTGGGAGCTTGGTGCGGTGAGTTACAATGCGATCCTTGAGTATGTAGCCTGAGTGTATCTACACAACCAGGGGTCCAGGCCCAGGCAGGCAGGATCCCCCAGGCCCGGTCCAGGACGTCATGGCACAAAGCTGACGCAGAGAGCTGCCCAACGAAAGCCTGAGGCAAGAGCAAGTGTCGCATCAAGTCACTGGAAAACAAACCGGCTGGGCAGAGAGCAAAAGCCAAACAAACAGCTGCCCAAGAGAGAAAGGACACGAAGCCAGAGCAGAACGGGTCAGAACCCAGAGAGGTGGCCTGAGCTGTGGAGAGTCAGAGACAGGTAAGAAAGTTCAAGTCTCCAGGGAGCAGTGGGTGGGGGTGTGCCCACGACGCAGGGGGGTCAGAAGAAACAGGGGAAGGGGAAGGACCCAACATGAGCCGGAAGGTTCAAGAGCTGGTGGTCAGCTGGGAGATGTGCTGCACCCCGCCGTGTCTCACTCAGCAAGTGTCCCCAGGAATGTCGGGTAGCAGCTTAGAGATGCTGTGTGCAGGTGTGCGACACACAGATAAACCCCCGGGCCTGAAGAAGTCCCACTCATCTGTCACTAGCTCGGGTCACATCCACGCGAGGCTAATTTACAGAAACACGAAAAGATTAGAACCATGCGAGTCACAACATTCTTAGGAAGGAACCGTAAGCGACAAGTTGGCGGGCTTCACAACGGGTACTAGTATCAAAGCTGAATTGCGTTTTTAGGCTCGCCCGTTTCCTGGAAGCACAAATGATCCTGAGAACCACCTTGATGAGCGCAATCCAGAACAAAATTCTAATTCGCCTCTTGCCTTCCGGCGAGGCTGACCTTGGCCAGCCCTTCAGCCCACCCCCGAGGGGGAGGGGACAGTGGGCGGTGCTAAGGGTTCCTACCTCCTGGACTCCACGCGGTGAGCGGTGGCTTGGGCCTGTGTCAGCTAAGTCAGCAGAGCGGACTAACACTCTCGACAGGTGTGCATTTGTTAACAGGATGTGCAAAACCAGGTATTTGTTGTAACAGGGAGCGGATAACACGCCCTCCCTGATTTTGGACGGTGTTGGCGCTAACTGTTCTGTGCGGCGGTGAGGCGCTATCATTGTTCCTAATAAGCAACGTTCTCCTGCAAGGGATGTTGTCGTTTTAATATTTTCACATCAAGATTAAGTACTTTCCTGCAGTCTTGAGCAAAATAGAAGCATGGAAATGTTAAATTGGGCAAATTAAAGACACTCACGAATAAAAAAGATAAAACATGGCTAAATCTTTGAGTCCACCCAGTCTGTAAAGTAGGAGTGGTGACCCCTGGCCACCTGTGTGATGTCTAGACAGTTCAAGGGCTTTTGAAGGAACAGTACCTAGTAGTAATGGCTACTACCATTTACAGCTTTGCAAAAACTGCCCTAAATCTTTATTTGCATAACCTCATTTAATCCTCCCAACAACCCCGAACACCGATAATATCATGTAAGTAAATTAACTGAGAGGTTAATTGGCCCAAAGTCACATCACTAGTAACAAGGCACGGCTGAACCTGAACCCAGGTCCCTCTGACGCCAAAACCATACGCACACCCTTAGCAGCTATGGAGACTATAAAAATGTTAGGATGAGCATTTTGAACAAATGCTTCTGACTTAAAAAGGTCATTCAAAGACACAACCCAGGGAGACACTCAGTGGCCAGTCTTTCTTGAGGCCTGGGAGGGAGGTGCTCTTTCCCAGAATAGGTATGAAGAGGAAGCCAAAGGAAATGGCCGATGTATTTTTTTCCAGACGAGGTATTTATGTGATGGATATTCTGAAGACAGGGGTGTTTTTTCCCTTCAGTTGTTTGCTGTTTGGGTGGCTCAGCCCTAGCCAGGGGACCTAGAGAAAACTCCAGAACGTGGTGAGCCAGCAGCTTCCCAGCAGGTCACCTCTGTCTGGGTCAGTCCAGGGACCAGCCGCGCACTTCGCTCCTGAAGCCCAACCTGAGTCAATGACCACACTGGGGACCCTGCTGGACCTAATTCCACGCCGAGGGCCTCGAGAAAGAGCTCCTTCCAGCTCCGGCGCCTGAAGAAGAGGTCGGGCTTCCCACGGTGGGATAAACAAATTCAGCATTTCAAAGCAACCTGTTCGCTACTCACCACAATTTACATACAAATGCCAACGAACAACCTCTCATTGTTCAACCAGTCGGGGAAGGTCGTCGGGTTTTACTGCCCACCTGGGGAGTGTTTGTCACCGTCCTGGGCCTCGCAAGATTTCCCTCCGAGCCTGCTTCACAATCATGTCGGCCTGGGAAATGACCCTTGACATTTAGCAATCCCGGATGGACAGACAGCCCCCTCTTTGGACAGCCTCCTCAAGCAGCACCACCTCTGTGCTTTGTCTGCCTGTGAAATTGGGAGCCAGAAGCCAAGAACCCCAGGGGAAACCGAGCTCCGGATCCAACACGATCGATGCTGCCCCAGGTTTTGCCGAGAGGATATGCTTCCTCTTTCCAGCTCAAAAGTTCGCCTTTGAAGGTCGACAACCATGCTGCTTTTAAAGAAAAAGAAATTCTCTTTCTCCCCTCCTCTTATTTTTAACACCCACTCCTGGGTGCCAGTTGACGGTTTGAGTCAGGGCGCATGGAAAATGTAAATATGTGTATGTATACAATATGTTTCAATAAATGAAAGGATTATGGGACACTAGAAACAATGCAAGGGTTATAAGGGTTGGGAAGTCATGAATGATTACACTCCCAGGCACACATAAACACACACCTTTTTAAAATTTACATCTCCTTTAAAGTTACCTATGCGATAAATGATTTTCTTGAGAGAACACTAATAATAAAAGAAACATAGAAATTCTCAAGTATAATATAAACGGATGCATAGGAGCCAGTTGGATTTTGAAGTAGAAGGTAATCCTTTAATGAAGACGCTAGGTGTTTGCAGAGCTGCAGGTAATACACAACTCGGGTAATATACAACTCACGTTTGGTGTGTCCCTGAACGAAGGATGCAGCGCGCTACTTGTTGCTTTCAGTAGAGCCCCTGGTTAGGGATTTAGTTCCAGGAGAATAAAGTTTCCCCAAGTTATCCCAGTGTGACCGGGACCAGACAGTTGAAGGTGAAATGGTCAGTCTGCTGATTTTAGGTTCTTCACCTTTTGGACCAACAAAACTCTGGGTGATTTATTTTCAAAATCCTTAGGGAAACACTGTTTGATGAAAACTTTGGACATTTCACGACGCTAAAAGGCCAGTACACCTCTTAGTTTAACGGGGAATGATGATAATCCTTCTAGGTGAGAATTCGTATCCTTGAATTCACCTGGAGAGCGCACCAGATTTTAAAAGTGGGGATACATTTGACCTTAGCAATGCTTCATTAATATCCAGATCCGTTTGAATTGTTTCTCCTCAACTCCCTTCACTGGCAACTTGTTTTCCTTTGGGGTTCCCATACAAAATTATAAATCTTTAAAACAATAGTTTAGAGTAGAGAAACCAAAGAGGAAGACATTTGCTTATTTACGGACAACCTGAATTCAGACGCCTAATGCAAGAGGGCTCAGTCTCCCTTCCCTTCATTGTCTGCTGTCCTTGGATCACAGCAAAGTACAAAGGCTCTATAGGTCCTTGCTCCTCCCCACCAGGATTTCACAGTTGAATCCCTAAATCCAGGTGAGAAATACCCTATTTAGCAAGGCAACTGTGAACGAAAGTCTTGGGTATCAAAATCACATCCACTAAGTTTAGTTTAAAAAAAAAAAAAAAAGCCTCGGCGTGGACTTCCAACACTTGAAAAGTCAGAAACTGCTTTTAGTGGTGTTTTTCCACTGTCCTCATCAGTTCCCGAGGGAAATTCCAAGGGGAAGAGACCAGGGATAAAGAGCTTTCTGTATTTCTCTTGGTTTTAACTGCTAAAACAATTTTTGTTCCATTAGGTTTGTAATGTGAGATCTTTCAGAGTGAATTTACACAACAGCCTCTGACTTTATTAATTCATCACAACTAACGTAGTCTTCACATGTCTAAAAACAAATTGCTGACTTCCCATAAATTCCAACATCTACTTACACTCTGCCTTGAAAGTTGTTCACTGCAAAATTATTCCAGGATTTCAAAGACTACGTGGCTAGCATGGCATAGACATACGCATGCCACGTATGTACGTATATTTACACACATAGAAATAGTTATCAACTCATCTCTTTAGGATTCTGCTCAGGTTACTCCAACATCAATCTAATCTAGGCAGCCAAACACCATTTGAGAGAGCCTCCAAGAGGCCAGCGGGCTACTGGCCGCTAGACAGAGGCATCTCCACTGGGTCTCGAAGAATGACAGATGCCTTGAGATGTTGTCTAACTGCTTATCCAAAGTATCTCCCAAGATTGCTCATCAATGCCTTTCCTGGAATCCCTTTTCATATCCATAGAATGGGGAAAGTTTGTAGAAATATGGCTTGTGGGCCTCCCCTAGAATACACACTTTGAAACTCTCCAAAGCAGATCCATTGGAAAATCGCCACCTTCCTGCAAGAAGTATATCCCCATCTGACTACACTCAGCCCCACCACCTCCCCAGGTCTATCCCCAAACTTCCAGAACAACAGACAAGTGAATTACGCCATCACACCGCAAAATGGTGCAGCGTGAGCAGACTAGCCAGGACGTGCTCAGAGTCTAAACCTGTACTCCAAACGAAGAGTTCTCAAATTCTGAAGGAGCTTTTAATTTGGGTCTCAAAGTCTCAGATCAATGACCTGCCTTTTTAAAGCAGCAGAGTGAGAACGACATGGAAGAAAGAGAGGGAAGAAGAGTGAGCTGGTGTCTGAAGCAGTTCCTTTTCCATTACAACCGTGACCCGCAGAGACACTCACTAAATTAACTCCACCTGGGTGAATTAAAGGGAGTTTAATTCTAACTAGACGACCCCCCCCAACCCCATGTGAAAAGGTTCACAACAGTCCTGAAAGCCGGTTGTGTTACTATTTGTATTTGGGTGGGAGCACCTATGGGGCAGATTGTAATTGGTGGTGGCACTTGTTTAGATGTTTTGATCACAAACCGGTCAAGTGATTCTGAAACAGTCTCCGTCATCTCACTGGGCTCCCTTGATTTTCTCACTGGATTAACCACCAGGAGCAGGTGAAACACTAGCACTTCGTTCTGTCAAATACCAAAAAAAAAAAAAAAATAGGTCCACAAAACTGAAGTGTTCCTATCAGCAGCCACATGATTATTCCAAAAGGAAACAATGACAAACCAATATGATTCATAGATGAGAGGCTAAAAGCAATACATTAAAAACAAATATTAAAAATGTTACATGCAGTCTGCCGGTCACCGAAGGGGCTACAAATCTCAGGAATGAAAGATCTGAAATACAAAAAAGTCAAGTGAATATCCACTGTAAAAGTAATAGGGCCAAGCTCTCAAAATTTTTTTTGAAAACTTTTTTTAAAGATTTTATTTATGAGAGAGAGAGAGCAAGAAGGAAAGAGAGAGCACGTGCAGGGGGAGGGGCAGAGGAAGAAGCAGACTCCCTGCTGAGCAGGGCGCCCGGTTGCAGGGCTCAATCACAGGACCCCGGGATCATGACCTGAGCCGAAGGCAGATACTTAACCAACTGAGCCAAGCTCTCAAATCTTGAGGAGTTAATACTGGGGCCACTGTAGTTCACCCAAGACCTTTGTGCGTATTAATAGAAATAGCTACTATACGGGGCGCCTGGGTAGCACAGTCGTCTGCCTTCGGCTCAGGGCGTGATCCCGGAGTTAAGGGATCGAGTCCCACATCGGGCTCCTCCGCTGGGAGCCTGCTTCTTCCTCTCCCACTCCCCTGCTATGTTCCCTCTCTCGCTGGCTGTCTCTCTGTCACATAAATTTAAAAAAAAAAAAAAATTAAAAAAAAATAGCTTACTATACCTCCACACGATAATCTTATAAAGCATTATCATCGCCCCCATTTTATAGGTAACAAAACTGAGTATTCAAGAGCCTAACTAACTTGCCCAAGTTCACACAGCTAGTAGAGACAAAGGCAGCCCTGGAACCCAGGCCATGCGACTCCAAAGCGCACTTGACCGCTACCCTTGCATGAGTTCGGCCTCATCGCACCGTGTAACTTTTGGAGGACGTTTGACATTACTCGGGCAGAGACAGAGAAGAGGACCAATTAGAGGTTATAAGGAAAAAAAGCTGTCCTGGCCCCAAAAAGGCTAGTTCCAGACTCATGATACTAGATGCCCCTGCTTTCAAGCTTTTAGCCTATAATCAACCCATATTGAAACCAGATTTACGAGCTCTTCAGAGGAGAGCTTTGTGATTTTCTAAAGCAGACATGTTTGGTATTTTAGAAGGTCAAACCCCCTATGGTGCAGTGTTTTTAATAAAATCAGTTCAGCAGAAATTAGAGACACACCAGTCAATTCCTAGGAAGCCTCTGAGCCATTCAAAATAAGGGTGTGTGTGTGTTGGGGGGGATAACATAAAAGACATAACCACGTACAGATCAATTTTTTCGAAAGGGATAGAATGGAAGGGGTGTAGATATAGAAACATCATGGCTAATTTGGTCCCATTTGTCTCTGGTTGAGGAAAATTTCCACTTAGGAAAAAAATCTTACTTTTGGGGGGAGTTCTATGTCAATATTAAACAAGGGCTGTTCCTGGTTAGCCCAGCCTTGTCCTGTCACCTCAAAGTAACAGTAAACATCTCCAGGAGGGAAAAACAAACACAGCAGTCATCACCTTACTTACATCACCGAATCAGGTAGGTAGTTATTTCATGAAGGGCCCTTTATCTCTGCTCTTGGCAGCTTCCACACTCTCACGGGAAAGCAAAAGGAGAACCTATATTTAGTTCTCGGTAAAAATCAAAGTTGACAGACCCACAATATTTTCGTCGAAAGGCCGAGTTATGCCCAGATCTGCCTTTTAAGACTGGCGGCGAGGGCAGTGTGCAGATACTAAGTGAATAAATATCTCATTTAGTATCTATGAATACAACACATGAAGGGGAAAGGGTTCATCATTAGGAAAAGACACGGGAAGAGGAATAGCCAGTCTACTACGCAGCTAGCAGTTGAGCACCCCAGACACCCAGTCCGCGGGCGGGGGGCAGGTGCACAGCGCCATCACCCCCCTGAATAGGGGGTTGTAAACAGCCTCATGAATTTACAGAAGAAACAAGAGGCAGGGCAGCGAACACAGAACATGGAAGTGGAGGCTTTTTGCATTCATCTTCCAGTAAATGTCTGTGACGTCAGCACCGGCTGAGACCCCAGCCTTTCCTTGGAGGATGGGGTTTACTGGTTTCCAAGTGATTCAAAATATCGGACTTCAAATCCCTCATTGCCTTATTTAACAAATTGCTGAGTTCTTAGTTAACTGGTATTTGGAAGAAATGGGGTGAATGAGAGTAATAGCAGGGCCCGCTGGGGGGAAAGACTAGCTACACAGAGGCTACTTGAGGCATCTCTGAGCTTGCATGACGCTGTACGTGAAAGCAGAATGGATAGGGAGCAAGAAGTCTTTTAATCTTCAAGCCATGAAACTCCTGTAGTTTGATCTGGAGCTGAAAGTGGAGGTGAGGGTCGAAACTCCATCGAGTGGCAATTTCGGTGAATTTTCTTCTCTAGGTGGGCTTGGATAGTTATGTCACAAGTCTCTGGCTCCCTCAAGAAGCAACACTCCTTTATAAACTGTAAGTCATGCGTGCAAGAACTGTCATTCTCAGAAAGCACAATACGAATGCCGTCATTTATTAAAATGTGTATTTATTCCATAGTCTACTTTGTATGGGGCTGTGGCCCTATTAATTATTAAATAATCTAGGTACTCGTTTTTACCCTACTCATTTCGACTCCAATTCTTCCATGAACTTGGCGACTGCATCTGTCTGAAGGGACCCAAATCGTGCTTATCATAAAATAATCCCCCAAATATGCACACACACACACACACACAATCCTTTAACACGCGTTAAAAGAAAACCCCATACTCAAATATGCAGACTAGAGGTTCATTTTTAAGCAAAAGTTTCAAATATACAAAAGAATCAGGGGGGAAAAAAAAAGAATCCTACATGGCAAATTCTTCTCACGTTCGGATAACAAAGACCTATTTGGGGAGAAAGTACACAAATGTGGCATGGATTCCAGTCCAGGCTGAGCAGCATTGCCAGACAGAAGGTCCTGCACGAGTGAAAACACTGTTACTTAGTGTATCAGTGGCCGGAGTCAATGTGGGGGGCAGGGGGACCTAGTGTTCTTTAAATCTCAGTTGATACAAATAACCTTCACTACTGAAACCCTTTCTAAACCCGGAGAAGAAGAAAGTGTTAGTGTAACACTGCGATGAAGGAAGGCTTGAAAACCAGGAGCGTGATACAATCAAGTCTGGCTAATCTGGGATCCAAAATACTTAATTTGGTCTGAGACAAAGCCAACTGCTAAATTAATCAACAGTACAAGTAGGCAGTGACTAACGACAAGGAGTTTCGTTTAGCAGGTTTGGTTTGGTTTTTCTTTTTTGGTTGGAGGTAGACACATTTCAAAAAGCATTCCCGAGCAACGGGATTAAGCGGATGAAGATTACCTCTGCTCACAAGACAGCTCCAGACACTGATCCGCCATATCCGACCTGGTATAAAGAAGCGTAAGATTTGTCTTAGGTGAAAGCTAAAAACCAGGATTACTCTAACAAAAACATGTGGGTAGGACACTGAATGATGGGCAGGACACATTTAAGAAATTCTCCACACTGCAAGAAAGCTACAAATATGCGTGTAAGGATAAACAAGATCTTGGTCTTGTTTAAAAAACAAAAAACAAAACAAGCCAAATCCTACAGTTGAGACCTTGCTATGAGTGACAACACATCTTCATATGTATAATTAACACGGAGTTTCTTAGGCTTCCCGCTTAGTTTTTAATTTAGGACAAGACACCGCTAAATTTCAGACAAAATATATATATAGATATATATTTTTTTAAATCTTTACAATAAATCAAGATGTTGGAGCTTACACAGAGCACATTTTAGTTTATTAGGTACTCAATTCCAGCTCCCTCAGATGCAAATAACCCTGGTAACAGTGTGTACGCAGTCTTCTCGTTGCTTTTTATAATTTTAAAGCAAATAATACATTTGACTGTATTTAAGAGTCTGTGCAAATAATCCTTCAGAAGAAATATCCAAGATTCTGTCTGCAGAGGTCATTTCGTCTCTCAAAGGTGATTCCGCGAGTTCGTTTTTCTTCAGATAAAGTGCTCCTGTCCAGCCGAACTCCGAGCCTTCAAGCGTCCCAGAACTTCGGTGCGGGGTCAGACCCCGTCATACGAACTCCAGCTTCCCGTGCCCGCTGTACATGCCCCAGTGAACGAGCGAGAGGATCTTCTCGTTGCTGAGGTCCGCTTGTCTCATCTTGTCACAGGTCAGACAGCAGTTCTCGTGGCCGCTCACCGGCACCATGCACTCCAAGTCTAACTTGGCCACCTGCCCCTTTTTGGAGTGGTGTCCGTGGAAGCTGTAGTGCAAACGGGACAGCATCTGCTGCCGCTGGTCCTGCAGCCTCTTGTTCTCACTTCGGAGCATCCGCAAGGCCAACATAATCAGCAACACCAGAATCAGGCCGCCAGCGATGGGAACGGCGATCACGGCCGCCCGGAACCACAGCTCTTTGGAGGAAGTCAGCTCCTGCACTTTGGTGATGAGGTTCCTGCTGCCGTCGTGCTGGTAGCGGTTTCCTTGTCCTAGAGCGACACAAATGCGTGAGCAAACTGCGGTCGCCCCTCCCGCAGGGATTCGTGGGCACCCCACGAGAGAGCAGCTTACGCTGAAATCAACAATATTTACAAACTACACGGTGCCCAGCGATGCAAAGATCAGCTTCCAAAAACGGTCTGTTTAGGGCCAGTCCTCACTGAACAGTAAGGGTCTTCTGGGTCTTCAAAATGTGGAAAAACCGGGCAAAACCTATTATGTAGACAGACATCTCACGCTCGGGCAGACATGAAAGCTACTCAATAGAGATTCATCTTTGCATCCAGCCATGCCTCTCCCGCTGGTGTCTCTAATTACATTAACAACAAAATCAATAGCAGACATACAAAGTCGAGGCCGCCGCGCGCCTCTGGAGGAGGCTGGCGCTCTGGGGAGAGGGGGTTCTGGGGAGAGGGGGCTTCTACCTACCTGAGGCCTCCCCCTTGGGAGGGGCGAGCACATCATGCAGCCCTCGGTAATTGCACATATCTTCGTGACAGCATTCCAATGTGGGCACGGTGGTGCCAGAGTGGTTTCGTGCCTGTTTGGCTTGGCAGAGGTCTGCTGTGCTTGCGAGAGAGTCCAGGCAGCCATGGGTGAGCGGGGAATTTGTGTTCTGAGGATCGAGAAGTCTGGAGAAGCAGGCGCTCAGCTCGGATTTACACATATAGCCAGTGGCCACGCAGTGGGCCGCATCACAGTAGCATCTGATTTCACCTGGAAACAGTGAGAAGTTGTGTCAACTGCCTTCCGAGACCAGATAGAGCCCTCTACCCGGGCAATCGCTCAACCTCAAGATCAAAGGCACGAACTTCTAGAATATTCAGCTGAGTGCCGGCAGTGGCAGCCCCAGGTGGATTTGGGAGAGCCCGCTGTGCAAGCCAGTGCTTAAATTTCAACCCAGTTAAATGTTAATTTTAGAACCGTATTAATCCCAACTGCAGAGAATCAAAGTTCAATTGCGATTTCTGAGGAGCTCGCGAGTAATTCAGAATAGTACTCCTGGATATGAAGGAAAATAATCATCGCAAGAACTTCTCCTACCGTAAGGTAAATTATACTGTTTATTCATTTTAATCCTACGTGACCGTACAACATAAAAATGCTAGGCTTTTTGATTTTGTCAGTATAAATATTTGATCGGAACTACTGAATTGTTTACTACCTTAAAGGGCTGTGCCAAGATTTAAGAGCTTTAGCTAACACCTTATAAAGTTATTAACTAGAAACACAACAATCTAGAAATTGCTCCGGTCAGGAGGTTTTAAAACTATGAAACTGGGCAGCTATTTGCAACCTCTCTAGAAAAGGCAAACTTTGCCTATAAAGATCTTTTCATGCAGAGGAGCTTTTAGTCAGTATATTGTAAAACAGGAACTAGGCAGTTTACAATTAGTGGTTTGCTTGCCAAAGTCAATTTCTTTCAGCCCAAATGGAAAGTCATAAAACTGGGGGCGGGAGGGGGGTGGGTGAGGAGGGGAGGCGGGTGTAAAACGGCAAAGCTAACTTCTCCTCCCCTTAACCCCCCAGTTTTACATGTAATTCAACATGGGATCTAAAAGGGGAAACATTGAAACTGAAAATCCTCTGCTGGTTGAATGAAAAATCCTTAAGAAAACCTCAAATTTTTCTCCAGGAAGTGATTAAAAGTTTCCTTTATAAAACTTATTTGGGGAGTTGCAAGTCGCTGGTAACATTTTGCTGCAATGCACGCTCTGAGGCTTTTAGCATCAATCTCTGGTTGAAATGATCTGGGTCTCAGAGCTATCACTAGTACTGTATCTGACCCCCGTGACTCTGGTCACTGTCAAGATGCCACAACTAATGCTACTGTAAACGGAACTGAGGCACGCACCTCTTCCCAGCTTCCCAACCTGAGGCTCTGGGTCGTTACTGAAACCCCAGCTCTTAAATTAAACACCAGGGGCTGTGGTTTTATAGACCTCTTCCTACCCTCTCCTTTCTTCCTCCTCCTCCTCTCTGTGAATGTGAATGCCTGAGTAAGGTGTCTCATTTAATCATCTGTCCAAATTCCAGGCCACTCTATGGTATGCTCAGTTTTCATCAGACGCTGCTAATGCTTTCATTCTAGAAAAACCTGACAGCTAATCACAGATCTTTGGCAATCTGAGTTTAACCGTCCAAAGCTGGAGGTCCTGCTCCAGCCTCAATCCGCGAGTTCCCTGTCCCTGTCCCTGTCCCAGTCTGGGCCAAAGTCCCTTCTCCAGGAAGGCCTCCGAGTTGGAACCTTGCTTTTTAGAGGTTCTCTCTCCTCTTTCCAAGCTTACTTGAAGTTTTGCACAAAGCTCACCAGTCTTATGTGGTGATGACTACGTATCCCTCGCCTGACAAATCCCATAGACAAGATTTAAAGTAGAAATAAAACAGATTCAAAGTCCATTTTGATCCTATTCACCTCAGACCGAGTGCAGAAAAAGAGCACTGAATGAAAAAAGAAAAAGAGTGAAATGTTTACGAGAGCCTATTTAAAATACTGTATTTTCAATGACCTAAAACAGTCTAATAAAATTTTGACAGGTAACTACGAAAGTTCTAACAACTTTTTTTTTAAATTGGAGCCACATTTCAACAAGTTGAATGGACTTTTGTATTACTGTATTAAAACTATATTTCTGTCGTTTCATAAAGTTTCTTCCTGTGGCATGCAAAAGGCCCAGAAAGGGGACTGGTATTTGGAAACAGTGAACAATGCTCTTCTGTTCCCCCCCTTTCTTGTTACTGTATGTAGTGATTAAACAAAAATGTCTGCTTTAGTCAAGATGGCTACAGGAGAGACTGCTGGCTTCTTTTAAAGCTTTTGAAGTCCACAGCAGTCAGAAATCTCTGATCCCCTAATTATATCATTATCAGGCACATAGTTTCGGTATCTGTGACTTCATGTCAGCCTCAGTCCCTCCCTGTTCTGCCGGCCTTTGATAGGGCCAGGAGGCTCCCCTCTGCAGGCTACCAGGGCTGTTATTTAGGGTTAATTACACCCTTCCTTCCAAAATAAATAAATACTGTAGCACATCATCCTTGCTGGGCTGGCTTATCCTTTAACCTCATGCCTGCTACATGGCAATTAGAGGAAGGGGGGGTAGTGCAAAAGCTAAATAACGCTTCCCATTAAGAAAAAAAAAAAAATCTGTTCACAGAACAGTAGGTAGAGTTCATGGCGGGGGGAGGCGGAGGAATCCTTGAAATCTAGGAGTTTGGGTTATTTCGACCTAAAAGGCGAAAGCCTGCAGGGGGAAAAAGAAACTGACCTTTTTCTTCTCTTTCTTTTTTCTTTCCTTCCTTTTCTTTTCCTTTTTTGGTTTTTGTTTTTGGTGGTAGTGGGTAAACTATGAGCTGAGTGGGAAACGGGACCACTGACAGAAACCACCCCTCCCCGCCCGAGAAGCCACACAGCACACGGAGACACACACACTCGCTGGCTCACAAAGCCGCTCACTCAGAGACACACACGAAGGCACACGCGCGGACGGAGTCACACCTGGGGACGTGCGGGGCCCGCCCCCACTCCGGCCCCGCGCAGCTGCGAGCAGGCTCCGCGGTTCGGCGCGGCCGCCCCCGCCCGCGGGGTGCGGAGGGCGGCTGCTGCCGGCGCACACGACGGCCCCGCTCCCCGGCTGCAAACGTTCAGAAGTTCACCGCGGACAGACTTACAAAAACATTTTGACAACCACTTGCCCCGAGGTCTGACTCCACCTCCACGCGCCGGCTCCGGGACACCCGAGGGGGCGGCCGCGAAGCCACCGCCGCGACTTCTAAGAACAGGCAACTTGTCGCGACCTGCGGGCTCCAGCGCGGGAGGAAACCTCGCCCGCCGCTAACAAAGCCTTGGCAGCCGCCTTCAAAGGCCCGCGGCGCCGGCCGCCCCGGGACCCGCGCGCGCCCCTCCCCGGAGAGCCCGCGCCTCGGCCGGCCGGCGGGCACCCACCTTTGGTGAGCAGCACGGCCATGGCGCAGAGTTCGAGCTGCAGCCAGATGAAGATGTAGCTGGAATGGCGATCCATTGACGCCCCCCACGGCCGCGGCGCCCCCGCCGGCTCCCGGAGCCGCGGCGCAACTGCAGCCTACGGCTCCCGGAGCGCGCAGTGCATGGGGGCTCCCCGGGGCGGCAGGCGCCGTCAGCGACCGGGCGAGGGGCCGGGCCGCGGCCGGAGCATGGAGCGCGGCTGGAGGGGCGCCGAGGAGCCCAGAGGACTTTCGCGGCCCGACTCTGCGGCCACCGGGCTCCCTCGCTCCGTTCGGCGCCGCAGTCCCGGGGGGGCTGTCGGCCTCGCTCCCCCTCAGCCGGCCACTCTGCGAAGGGAGAAGCTCTCCGAGCGCGCGCGGAGACCGTCAACCGCGAGCTCCAGCCTGCGCCCGCCTCGGCCGGCCCGGGTCCGCGCCGTAAATAGCGCCCCGCGCCTGGAGCCGGCCCGACACCGCCCCGCCCCCAGCCCCTCCCCGGCAAGCTCCAGCGCCGTCCGATTGGCCGTCAGGCTCCAGTCAATCATCTCCTCAGCCAGGAGGCGGGCCCAGAGGGGGGCCGGGAGGGACCTGCCCCGCGGCTCCTAGCGGCGCCGGCGTCTGGGGCTGCGGGCGGGGAGTCTGCTGTCTCCCGCGCTCCCCCTCGCGGAGGCCTGCGCGTCCATGACCTTCGCGAGGCGCGGGTCGATCCCGGCCTCCGGGTCTCTGGCACTCGCCTCCGGGACCCTCACGGCTCAGACTTGGGCCGGCGTCCCCCAGCCCGTGACTACTTTTTTGTTGCCCCCGAAACACGCAGGGGACTGAGGGGTCGCTGGCGGAAGCCCTCCCGGGCCACGCTGCGCACTTTACGAACCCCAAGGACAAGTGGCGTTCCCCCCCGGCGTGCGCCATCGGCCCAGGCCCCCTGCCGAGCCCTGCCGGCTCGCGTGTGGCCGAGGAAGGGGTTCTGTCGGGAGCCCGGAAGGGGGTCTGCTTTCAGCCTTCTCCCTCCTCCTCCCCCCCTCAGCGCATCCGCCTCCAGCCGCCCGCCCTGTGATCAATAAAGCCCAGACAGACAGACTGTTGATCAGTGGGAGCCGCTAAGTTCTCCTGGGTAGACAGGGGACGAGTAGCCGGCTAGAGACACTTAACGAAAATTAGCAAATCCAAAAGCACCCGGCGCCAGCGAGACGACACAGGCCGAGACTGACACTCAATTAAGCACCCCCCAAACAATCGCAGGCAAACACACCGGCTGACCCTGATCAATATCAGCCCCGCTGTGATCTCCTTTCTGAGATACTAATTCATTTATTAGGACTTGCAGGGCTGCCGGCCCCCAACATACCCAAAGTCAGTCCTAGAGGTTTTGCTGTTGTTGTTTTTTAGTTTTTATTTTTTTGGAGGTGAAATTCAACTTAAAATTCTTATCTGAGGGAATACTCTTGTATCCCTTCCTCCCATAAACTGAGATTAACAAAAGTCAACCATTTGAGAAATTTCCTTTTAGGATCAGCCAGCATTTCCCTACCTGATAAAATGTCAAGGGGTGGCGGGGAGAGAAAAAAAAAAAGCATTTAATGCTGGGGTGGGAGACGTAAAGTCAAACACTTTAGGACCATGGTACAGCGATGAGCTTTGAGGCCAAGAAAAAAATATACATGTCTGGAGGACCAAAAATCAGGGTGAACCTTGTAAATTAAAGTTGTCCCTCCACAGAGGACAGAGGGTACAGTTAATGAAATTGCCTTTAAAAAATGTTTATATGCCGAAAAAAGAAAATAATTTCATAAATTGATGCTCTGCCCATTACTTCACTAGCTCAGAACTGCATCTAAAAGGATGGGAGGGCACACCCAGTGGACGTTTTAAGAGGAAGTTAAACTGGTTGGGGCACCAGGTAAACAGCAGGCATCTCTCAAGTGGTGGGCTGACCCTTGGTCCTGAGCAGGACTTTGATTAGAACTTCCTGACGTCTAATTCTTTGACAAGTTAACAGTTCCAAGGGGTTCATGCAGACAATACTTCCCAGGTAATGACACAGTCTTTCTTAACTCCAGAGAGTCAATTATTAGCTAAAAGGAAACTTTTAGAGTATATTCATTCAACTATCTTGAAGTGCCCACTGTAGGCCAGACTCTGTCTGGGGTTGTGAAGATGTCAGAACCTAAACAGTAAATCACAAACGATGGAGGGGACGATGATCGAGATTTATGCGCACAATGTTATGATGCATAAGGAAAGAAGGGGTAACTAGCCCAGGAAGGTATGGAAGTCTGGAAGGTCTGCTGTAAGCAGTGACGTCCGGCATGACTCCTAAAGAACAAAGAGAATCTCGAGGAGACCATTACAAGCATAGAGGACCACAGGCACATAGGTGTGACATTTACTGATTGTGTTGGGGGATGTGGGTGGTCAGCAGGGGATGGGGAGATGGGACTGCAAGCAATTCTTTGTTGCTGGAGCATAAAATGTGAAGCGAGGAGCAGGGAGAGATGTTCTAGAAAATAATGATAGTTCCTTGTAATGGAGATAAATACTTGTTTAACAGGAGGCAGTCTAGGGGGATGTGTTGATGAAAGTTGTATTGCAGTAAACACTTGCTGAGTGCCTTCCCAGCCCCACTTCGGAGGACCATCTGATTCCTCTGGAGTGGGCATCAGCAGCCTGACTGGGGGCCTCGGTCTCTCTGGCCATAGGTACTCACATGAGCCTAGTTGGGCCGATGAAGTACTCTCTTCTGAATGGTTGGCCAGAGATGGCGGTCAGTCTATACAGGTCAATTCACAGGTGGCATACAAATTCACAGCCCACCTGTCTGCAAAGAAAGAGAAAAATGACAAAGGTGTAAGTCCAAGTGGATTTCCAGTCATTTGGTGTCACTTCAGGTCCTCAGGTTCCTTATTAAAGTTAACTCAGGCACTTTAATAAGTTCCCCATTTTTACTTAAGGTTCTTTTACTTTCAACCCAAAGGATCCGAACTATGATACTTGCATTTTATTGAATTAATTTTGATTTTTATCATTCCAGGGTGTATACTTTTTTGTTCCAAACACAATTCAGAATAAGAACTTACGATCCATTCTTCAGACAATGATTTCAACTCTTTTGTTTTTGTTATTAGTGTAATGGGCAGACTTTTTAAATGGCTAGAAATTAGTTTTAAGAGAAACAAGTCTGCACTTTGTCTAATGGTTTTGGAGCAGACATGGACTTTTCAACTTAAGTGAATGAGAGTGTTTGAATCAATGTGGATAGTCAAAATTGGTTTATGGATAATATGTCAATTATGAGGCCCTATTGATAGTTGAGAGAATAGGTAACAATTTTAATTCAATTTAAGACTCGAGGAAATTGTTTCTCTACTGAATTTTACTTGCGTTTTGTACCTAATTCAGTTATTACTTCCCTACACGTAGGTTGGTAAGTAGAAGAGAAAATAGTAAAAGCTAGTGTCTTTTGGAAATTTAAATTAAAAAAGGAAATCAATGACCAAAATTCTTTTTACTCTTATGAAGGGAATTCTGAATATACAAGCTGGAACCAGCTATCTGTACCTAAGAACAGAATGCTGAATCTAGGCCTAACAAACTGAAATAATTAAACATTATAATAGTTTAATATTATTACCTTCAAAGAGTGTTCTAGATATGTTTTATCCTCAGACGTATATGGACATATATTATATATAATGTGTATAACGTATATAATCACAACACATCGCTATAACATATTTTTATGGTTGCTCTCCACCGCGGAATAACTTTCTAAATTTAATTTTTTTTTATAAATAGCCAAAAAAAAAAAAAAAGGTGGAATTGTGGTTTACGTCCAACCCATTTTGTTAACAAAGATATAAATACCAATCTCCGCTTACTCAGATAAGGCCGTTGTTTCCCAAGTTATATGTGATCCCCGTTTTCAGCAATGCCTCTCTCTTCACAATGCAGATGAAAAATAAGTCTCAGTACATTGTGTTCGGAGAGAAATAGTTGCGTTCAAGTCCCTGGCTAGCGTACACACAACTCTTACAGTCTAGGGATAGAATCTAACATTTCTGCCTGTTATACAAATCTTCTACGAACTAGCAATCCACAGAGGTTAGATAACACTTCGAATTCCCAGTAGCAGCTTTTTAAAAAAGTCATTTGTTCTCAGTAGAAGTTAGGAGTTCAGGATTGAAATTTACTTTCATTGGAATAAAGTCAAAGTGAGAGATTAGCCCAGCCTAAAGGAATGGCTATCTAGTGAAGTGAGCGGTTTTTTTAGAGGTGGTGGGGGGGGGGGGGGGGGAGTTGTTTTTTCTTTTTTCCAAAAGGAACTGACTGCAGAGTCCTGGAGGTAGTGTGATAGGACCTAGAAAAAAGACTGAAGGTCACATTCCACAACGCCCACCCTCCCACAAGCTAGCAAAAATGCTATGGGGTCTTACAAATAAATCCTGCAGTATCTGTTGGCTTGAGGTTTCCTTGAGAAATTTTAAAGCAACTTGGGGCACCTGGGTAGCTCATTCGTTAAGCGACCGACTCTTGATTTCAGCTCAGGTTGGGATCTCTGGGTTGTGGGATCAAGTCCCGGGACAGGATCCTCACTCCGTATGATGTCTGCTTGACATTCTCTCCCTCCTCTCCCTCTGCCTCTCCCCCCTCTCAAATAAATAAATAAATCTTTAAAAAAAATTTTTTTAAAAACAACTAAGTTTAGAATACAGAAAGAAATGTCTCTGGTTAAAAAACATTGCGTTATGAACTTAACAATGAGTATTATTTATAATCTAATAGCATCACATATATTCTGCCTGATCCTTGACCATCAGCCATAGCCTTTGTTCTATTCAGTTATGTTAATATAATTAAGCCAGTAGAACTTTTAGACATTCTTCAATAACCTGCTAGTTTTGCCTACCTGATGGCAAATAACCAGTTTGATTCCTTTCGTCCTTTTAACTAAAATAGTAAATCAATCCTTTAAAGCGGAGAAATTACTTTAAACAAATCCTTACTTAGAGGAACATCCGTGACCCAGAATGCTATTCGGTAATGCAAGGAACAGTATTTTTGAGTTCTGTCTCCTTAGCTGACAATACTTTCCCTGGGGGGCGCCTGGCTGGCTCAGTCGGTGCAGCGTGCCACTCTTGATCTCAGGGTTACGAGTTCGAGCCCCACATTGGGTCCTAAGATTACTTAAAAAATAAAATCCTTAAAAATAAATAAATAAAATAAAATTTGCACATTTATAGTACACTGTTGAGTTAGACTTTTTTAATTAAAAGAAAGAGAGACCCACTCAAGATAAGTTAATTTAGGAGGGGTTTCTTGTACAGATACAATAGGCTTTTTGTAAGGATACAGCTAATCGGGAATCAAGAAGCATTACTTATCTTGCTGGGAAGCCAGCCTCCCTGGAACCGGAAATGAGAAGATCGGGGTCTCCTGTCCTTAGGGTTGTCTCTTTTCACTTCTCTCGCCAAGAGCCGGCATCGTGTCCTTAGCTCTAGTTTTTGCTCTGTCATAACTTCTGCTTGCTTTCATCCGGTCATAAGCCCCCCTTACGTAGCGGCGACACTCAAGAGATAGATGGTTTGCCTTCCGTCCCCATGGCAAGTACCTCGGCCCTCTGGCTTCCCGATTCCCGATTCCTAAGTGAGTCTGACATGCAGGTTACATAGGCTTCTGCTCAGCTTGTGGTCTGTTCAGCTAGGGTAGCGTTCCCGGCTGATCTAAACTCTGGCTGCTACCCCGCACCAAGGTTGTGGGCCAGGAAGACCAGGAAGGGTGGGCAGGCCAGCGGCATAAAGCATAATATAGATATACTCTTACTATATACATATGGGCTACACATGCGCAAAGTTTAAGTCGCCTATGAAATAGTATTGGTGAGTTCCTTTAAATTATTAATTTAGTGTGAATTTCTCACTTGACCGTTTGCTGTAATCAAAAATAAACTTCTTGGGACCAAATGAAGACAGCTCAGCTACACAGACCAAAGACTCAGAACCTTTCCAGAGCCAGGACAGCAGGCCCACTTGGAACTTTTGGATTACTTTGAATATACAACAATCTTGAATATCCTGTCTTTTTAGTTGACTACAGCAACGAAAAGAGCTTTTTTTTTTTAAAAAAAGATTTTATTTATTTATTTATTTATTTATTTATTTGAGAGAGAGAGCACAAGCCAGGGGAAGGGGCAGAGGAAGAGGGAGAAGCAGACTCCCTGCTGAGCCGAGAGCCCAACGTGGGGCTCGATCCCAGGACCCCCGAGATCATGACCTGAGCCAAAGGCAGACGCTTAACCGACTGAGCCACCCAGGCGAAAAAAGCTTTTTTATCAATTTCCTGAGAAAGATGGGTATTTGGGATGACTAATTACATAGCTTTCCCCACACATGTAGTTTGGATATTGGAGGCCGGGGTGCCTACATACCTGTGAGCAAATGACATTGCTCAGCAGTCTATATGTAATACGTGAACAAAATTCATCAGCTTTCAACCAAAAAGCCAAAATAGTCGCTTGTTTCTTTAGAGTCCCCAACCTTCACTGCCCCATGCCCTGTCACTTAGCTATTCCTCATAAAAATCACAGGAATAAAAAAAAAGAGTTTTCTAAAGAAACGGCATTGTTAACATGGTGACTATACTTCCCTTTTCATTCTGGCTATTCAAAGAGATTATAAATAAAGACCAGAAAATACCTCTATTATGCTTTCTATTCCCTTTGATGACTTTCACAATGTCATCCAGAAAAAATTTTCTTTTTTAAGGAATTAAAGTCAACAAGGGAATTCTGAATGGAAACCCTTGAACTTAGTCAATGAGGAAACAACAATCCACTAGGAAATGAGAACTGAATTTGTATCCATGCTCCACCACTCGGGGTGTTGTCCCCAGCAAATCCATTGTCCCCGGGTGCCCCTCTTTCCCCTCCCATAGAACGAGGACCAGCCTACTGGGTGGCCTGGCTGTCTCAGAGATTGCTAAGGGGGTAACATGAGATAGGCATGTTAACGGTGAACCCCTACAGAAATGTTAAATGGTTTTGCTTAGAAACAGTGAGCTTATCCAAATCTGTTTTTGAATCATCTGCACAGATTTATGGTAGCTTCAGGACTCTTCACCTGGTTCAGGATTTTCTTCTCCCCAGCGCTGATCATTTGAAGTGGAAATAATGCCACTGCCAACCCAGTCTTGGCAGGGTGATGATATCTCTCTAAACACGGCGTGAATCTTGCCAACACAGGTTAGCTCCCATGCTGGGTGGATAGTCCAAGAATCAGCCGAGACAAATTGGTTGGCTAACTTATCATTATGCAAGAAATGGAGCTGCTCAGTAAAGGAAGAGCCAGAATTCATGCCCCTCATCTTCTGGGAAACCCAAGAAGTTTCTCCTACCCCGTGAAGGGCTTCTTTAAAAGATTACCCATCTCCGGTTCCATAGTATTTTTCAAAGAAGTGTGATGTTGGTTACTCAAGGTCAGCAAGAAGCATTTCCCAATAAACTCCTGATTGATTATGGATGTATTTGCCATGAACTGTACTCATGAGCCATACTCCTTTTTTATGGGTCAATAAGACGACTGAAGAGGCTCCTGCCCTCACAGTTCTTACAATCCTGCCCTCCTTCTTTTAGGTGACTGCCTAATTTTAACAAAGGTTTGTAGAAAGGGCAGGCAGGCCAGGCATTGGGGAGGGGAAGGGTTGAAATTCCTTTATTCCTAATCCTTCAAGTCATCCTGTGAAGACACCGACAGTTCTTCAGGAAATAGGTGAGTTCCGGCCCTGATTGTTGCAGGTAATGCGAAGAAAAAGGTCTGTGGTTTTATTTATCTATCTATCTATCTATCTATCTATCTATCTATCTATCTATCTATCT
>NW_024425675.1:7760898-7778151 GCF_017311325.1 Ursus maritimus
CGCCCCGCCCCGCCCCGCCCCGCCCGCGCCGCTCGGCCGCTCCCCCGCGGCGCCGCGCTCAAGTTCAGGTGCGGGCCGCCCGGCCGCGCTCACCTGCCTGACTCACCTGCCCGGCTCGCCCCAGCCCTTCTCGGCCTCGCCCCGCCGCCTCCCTCACTCGTGACTAGTCTCCCGACACTGGTCCCAGAGCAGAACAAGGGGGCAGACCCTTCCGGTGTGGCCAGATCCCCCCACCCCGAGCCAGAAACAACGCTGTCCTTGTCCTTGTGCCCTGGCGTGTCTTTTCAGGCTGCAGTTCTGTCTTACCCCACCATCACCGCCATCACCCCGTTCCCCCTTCCCCCTTAACTCGGGAAACGTAAGTGGGGTCTTCAAAATAAGCCACGTGGGAAACAAAACAGATAAACATAGGGGAAAGGACCAGTGTTTGATTTGGGCCAAACATCATGACATCTCTCTAGAGCTGTATTGTCACGGATCAGATATGACCCGTAGAGTAATCTCTAAGAGCATTTCCGGGTTCTGCGAAAGACAGCCTCAAAAATGAAATCAGGGTCAAAAAGAGCAAGTGACATTACCTTCTCTATCAAGTCAAAGTTACTACTTTTCAAGAAATGCTTTAAGAAGGCCTCCAAAAAGCAGCCATGTCCAATCTATACTTTAGAATCTTTGTTTCTCCAAAACAGATGTGAATAGTAACACAAGTATTTGACAGGGTGACTTGGTGCTCATACATGTTTAAGTCCAGCTCAAAACGATGACATGTTCTCCTGGAGACTGCACTGATTGGACCATTTGGGACTGCTGAGCTCAATGCAGAGTATAGCACCTTGAAAGGTCTTTGATGAAATAGAGCGATCGGGTAGGTAATGGTACTTAATACCACATTTACCATTACAGGTGAAGGAAAGACTTTCAGTGATTTAAAAAAAGAAAGAAAAAGAAAAGAAAAAGGCTTGCTTGTATAATTGCACAACACGGGCCAGTGGGTGCCAGCTACATACGCCAGCTGAAAGTTGTCAGGCAGATGTAAAATAAGGAAGAATTTCCTGGCAATAATGCTGCCTGGAGGCAGAACAGGCAGCCTGGGGAGGCTGTGGTTCCCAAGCACTTAGGTGAAATCCAGGGATGGGTATGTGAAATAATTGTTGGAACAGGTGACCCTTTAAAGTCCCTTTCAACACTGAGATACTGTAATTACAGCAACAGTTTCTGGTTATTATTCCCCCTTAATATTAAAGACGACAGTGCTGTGTCATTTTCCGAAGTAGGAAAAATGCCGGGCAATGGAACTCACCTAAGGAGTAAGGACCTAGGAGTCAGGCCACCCTGTGCTGTTCAAGACCGTGGATGTCCAGCTGAGGGGGTGAGTGAGGGCTGAGGTTCAGCTGTGACTCTCAGAACCGGCCGTGAACCCTGGAGCTGCCGTGACTGCCTGACAGGGGTGCTTCTTTCTAATTTACAAAATGAGCCTAGTATGGGCCAGTCACAGTCCTGTGACCCAGCCCTTCCTAACCTCGCAGGACTGGTTTACAGGCAGGAAATTCTAGCTGGGGCTGCAAAGGGCAGGTGACCCATCTGAAGACCGCTGATAAGAGGGGTCTTAATTGGGGCGCCTGGGTAGTGCAGTCGTTAGGCGTCTGCCTTCAGCTCAGGGCGTGATCCTGGCGTTGGGGATCGAGCCCCACATCAGGCTCCTCCGCTGGGAGCCTGCTTCTTCTCCCATTCCCCTGCTGTGTTCCCTCTCTCGCTGGCTGTCTCTCTGTCACATAAATAAATAAAATCTTAAAAAAAAAAAAGAGGGGTCTTAATTCCAGTCTGGGAATCCATACAAGATTAAGGAGAAGATCTCAAAACCATTTTAAACTGATACAGATTCTCCCAGCCCCGGACAGCATGTCACCAAAAGGCATTGTATATCCCTTTCCTGACAAGGGTCTCAACAATGCCCCCTGCCCCATCTTCTTTCAGTCAACAACTGGACAGATTGAACTTTCAATGGGAATAAAGACAAATTCTGCTTGGCATGCCCTAATGACCTTCCTCCCAAGTTACTTCATCTCATATCACCATTCCTGACCAAAAAAAAAAAGAAAAAGTAGAGAAGGGAGAGAAAAAGAGGAAGAGAACCCATGTAGGGCTCCTGTCTTGTTTTTTTTAAGGTTTTGTTTATTTATTCAAGTTGTCTTTACACCCAACGTGGAGCTCGAACTCACAACGCCGAGATCAAGAGTTACACACTCTTCTGACTGAATCAGCCACGTGCCCCTCCTGTCTTTCTTCGTGATGTAATTGTAGTTTATTTTGCCAGCTTTTGCTAGCACATTATTTTAAGTTCCTTGATAAGTGCTCCCGGAGGTGTGCCTGGAACTGGACCCCAAAACCAGGAAGAGAATCAGCATAACGCAGCCTAGTATCTCTGCTGCTCTCAAAGCCCTGTCTTCCCCAAACCCTGCACCTCCCCAGATGTCCTACACCTCACAAGGTCCTGAAGCAAGAGTAGCAGCGCTGGGAATAGGGCCTCTGCTCCGAATCACGAGACCCTCTCTTTAAGCACGCATTTGCATTCTTACACGTGTATCACTAAAGTTACTTAAAATAATGCATTCTTCTCTGCAGAAAAATTATGTTAAAAAAAAAAAAAAACCCACCAGGCTAACCCTTTTCCCCCTAGCCAACACTAGGACATTCACATCTATTATCACTTTTCTTTTTCAGAGAACGTAGCGTATTCGTCTTTGCAGCCCAAAGCCACCTCCTCGGTTGGTGGACATCCCCGTGGAAGGGAGCTGACCTGTGGTATGTCTTTCTCGCCCTCATGTGGTGAGAGGGAAGTAGCACCCAGCTGGGAAGCCGGCAGCTGGGCTTTGCTCTTGGTACAAGGAGCGAGGTTATCGCAGGGAAAATTTAGAGTCAATATTTTAATGACCGGGTCTCAAAGTTGGGCAGTGACATCAGGAAGAGGGCTGTGAGCCCTGTTCCCAGAATCTTCTTAGGGCTTTGGACAATAAGGAACAAGCTTCTCTCTGTGTAGAAGGCCCAGAGAAGGTTCTGGTAGCAGGTCCAGGTATGCCGTGAAGTACAACAGTGACCATTGTTCGACACAAAACACCCTTGCCTGAGAGTGTCTGTGTCACCCACCAGCAAGCCAGGACTCTTCCCAAGGAGGAGCTCATATTCTCAAAGATCCCGGTTTATTTCTTGGTTTTTAGTATTTTCGAATGGAAACGTGTTAACTGAACAGAACCACCGCAGAGCATTACCCCTAATCCCTAAAGTCTAAATGTGTGCATTGTTTCTACAAATCCACAGACTATTTGGGGCCGGCTTCAACTTTAAAAAGCAAACAAACAGAAAACCTCCCCAAGGATGAGTCAGACAGAGATCCCCTCCTTTCCTGATCCACATAACCCCGAAAGACGGGTGACTGACATTTCCCCCAGAACCACGCACGCCACTATTGTATGGACGTTGTCTGGAACTCCCCCCACCCCCAACCTCCTCCCGCCATGGAACGTGAAAATCTAACTCTCCTTGGGGTCAAGATCAAAGCCAAGAGACTAACAGGATAATTCCGCCTCCAACTCCCCATGAGTTGCCAGTCTAGACCGGTCAAATTCATCAAACTGTTCTTCTGTGTACTAAGAGCTACGTGAGGCCACGTCAGCCACTTTTTAAATTAAATCATGGGAATAATCACTTCCGTCTCTGATTTCACAGCTGAGGAAATTGAGAGGACGTGCGATGGCTCTCCAGGGGTCACACCGGTGGCGCTGAGACTCTGAGCGCAGGGCATTCACCTTCTGGCCCATTGGGAAGGTGGGAAGGTGTGGTGGGCCCTCACAGTCGGTTCCTCCTTGAACAAAGATACGGGAAGAAATCGTTAGTGTTCTGAGCGACGGTTCCTCAGAAATATTTTGGCAACATTATAAGGTAAAATTACCTCTTGACGCATGGAGCAATTTGAGGGAGAAAGAAAAAAGGAGAAGAGAGAGAGACACCCACATTTTACTGCTGAGAACAAGGGCTGTTTATGAGTGGGTCGAATCCCTGCCACTCCCAAACCTCTCTGGGTTCCTGTGAGCCCAAAGTAAGGATTGCTGGGAACGAGTTTTGGGGTCATTCTTGGATGGCAGTCTTTGTTACAGGAACCAACCTGCCCAGGCAGCTGTCAGTGACTGTTTGCCCTGATGCCTGATTTTATCTGCAGGCTCCTTCTGCTCAGACCGTGGCCTTCCCCTGCGGAAATGTGCTATGGGAATTCCCTGACCCTGACCCTCAGTGCTCATTAGGCACAGGAGCAAAAACAAGGAGGAATCTCAGCCTTCACAGCAACCACAATGTTCACACCAAGCAGGGAAGTGGCAGAGACACCTCAGGGCTCCTGAAGTCCATACCCGATGTCTGTTTTGAGGACAATGGATGGGAGACCCACCAATCTTGAAGAACCTGGAGAGAACTTCAGCTTCCAGACCGAGAACAAGGAAAGTAGCCGTGACTTCCCTGGGAGCCCTGCCCTCTGGGCTAGAGGCACGTGGGTCTAACCAAGTCCCACTTCTCCACCTGACCTTGCCCCTCCGTGCTGTACCCCCTTCTTCGAGTAGCAACTGCATGGTATTTGTGACCTGGATGCAAGAGAGCAGTGGGATGGAGGACTGAGGCATGAGTCATCTTGACGCCCACTCTCGGCCTGGTTTGCGGTCAGATCTTATTTGACCCCGTGGGGCTCCGGAATCCTCAGCCACGGGATGAATCAACCTGAAAAATGGCTTCTCAAGTCCCTCCCGGCTCTAGAATTCTAAGCCTGCTTTGTACTACCTGCTCGTACTGGGCAGGATGAATAATGGGCTGTTAAAGGGGCCCTTGTTCTTGGTTTCTGCAGAGGCTCCAAGACCTAGTTCAGTGGTTCTCCAACGTGAGCTAGCGTCAGAATCATCCGGAAGGCTCGTTAAAACAGATGAATGGGCTCCTCCCCCAGAGTGCCTGATTCAGGAGTTCTGCCGTGGGGCCTGAGAATCTGCATTTCTACTGAGTTCCCAGGTGGCACTGACGCTGCGGATGGGAGACCATACTTCGAGAATCTCTGGCTTCGCGCTGTCCAAGAGCATCGAGGACCCAGGCTCCAGATGACACGCCGACGGATGGCCCGGAGAGATAAATCCGCTCCGCCAACCAGGAGGGGGGCTCCTCCAGACAGACACCTACCCCAGCCCTGCCGAGGGGCCCCTGAATAACCTGTCACCTGTCTCCTATGCTTCGTCTCGGGGAGAAGGGTGTCGTGGTAACTGATATTTAGACGCTGCTCTACGGTTTTCAAAGAGCTGTGCTTCACTTCATTTGTTCCTCCCGACAAACCTACGCTACGCTAAAGGAAGACGTCACCATCCGCAGTTTCCGAGGCCAAACCTGCGGTAGCAAAACCTGCGGTTGCAAGCGGTCACGTGCTTGATCAGTATCACACAGCCAAAAAGCCGTGGGGGGAGGGGCACTCAGGACAACAGTTCACCCAAAGCTTTCGAGCCTTCTGTGCTCTTCGTACTTTGCCGAGCTGGCCGGAGTGTATTCTTCCGGGTAATGGGAACACCGTTTCTAACCAAATAATCATTTCCTTGAAACGCTGATTAGGTATGGACTTAACACATGCAAAGCCATATTATTCAGAAAGCCATTTTCTCGTGCCCCACTGTCCTAACGCAATAGAACCCTGAGCTAGAAGCCCTTACTTTTGCACTAGAGTGTGGCTTCCCAACCGCCCAGTGAATCAGTGAATGAATTTGCATTGCATTTCCGTCATCTGCGTTAGAAGGACCAAATATTCTGCACAGCCCGATGTCCTAGACAAGGACCCCCTGGATAAGACTGTCTAAAGGCAACTTTCAATACTTGGCTCTCAGGTGTGATTTGTAAAGTCTCTGATCACTTTCTCAATTCCTTTCTGGCTTCAGGTAATGCAGTTAACAGCAAGTCCTTGGAGACTGTTGGCAGACCGGGAATATAAAGTGATCACTGCAAGTGGATTGAATGAGGCCAGTCTCCTCCGTAGGCAGCCCGTCATCGTCAACAGTGATGAACTTCTGAAATAGCGTGATTGAAGTGCTGTCAGGCTCGCTCTCCATCACCCCTTCTGGGAGCCCTGCCCGAGAAGAGTCTTTCCTCCTGAACATTCCAGGGCAGCTCTAGGGAATTCGGCTCTACTTACTGGGATAAAGGAGAAAAAAAAAAAATCACCGATCACGTTAGATGTTTCCACTGGAGGCCAAGCGGACCCTTACGGTGATTCTACTGCACTTGTTTTATTGTGAAACAGTGACTCTTGGAATTGAGCTTTTGCAAGAGAGATTAAAAACCTTGCTCGTTTACCCTGAGAGCCTCAGCCCAGAGCAGGGTCCTGCACCCCTTGTCAGTGATGCTGAGAGGTGGGGCTGGGACGCGGGGAGTCCAGACTGACCAGTGGGGAGCCCCCAACCACCACGGCTCTGAGTTGGGCTTTCTGGTCTTAAAACCAAAACCTTGGCCAGACATGTTGCCCAGGTTATATGACCTAAGAAGTGATGCCAAAATATGTTCCCCGCCTAAATGCCTCGTCCACTCCCCTCCCATTTCCTCACTTACCAAACAGAGGTCTCGGTGATCGTTCCTACCTCCTAGTAGCGTTGTGAGGATTAACTAAAATATCACCTGAGACACCGTTTTGTTTTGTTTTGTTTTAAGATTTTATTTATCTATTTGACAGAGAAAGAGACAGCCAGCGAGAGAGGGAACACAGCAGGGGAGTGGGAGAGGAAGAAGCAGGCTCATAGTGGAAGAGCCTGATGTGGGGCTCGATCCCAGAACGCCAGGATCACGCCCTGAGCCGAAGGCAGACGCTTAACGACTGCGCCACCCAGGCGCCCCGCGACACCGTTTTGTAAGCTGTGAAGATTCATTCCTAGTATTCTCAGGGACCGATGTCTGCGGATAGAACGTGAACAGGAGAATGAGGACGAGGGAAGAACACTTGGGAAAACACCGTATACGGACTTCTCCTCGTAATTACACCCAAAGGCTGCCATAGTGCTGGTAGAGTCCAGCTGCCCAAACATGGTTCTGTTGCTGGGACTCGTTTGTTCCAGAGGCAACTTTTTAATATTACTTGCTTTTTTTTTTTTTTAAGTAATCTCCATGCCAACATGGGGCTTGAACTCACAACCCCAAGAACACAGTGTGCTTACTCTTTATTTTTTTTTCAATTTTTATTTTTTCATTTTTAAACAATTTCTTATTTAACTGTCAGAGAAAGAGAGAGCAGCAGAGGGAGAGGGAGAAGCAGGCTTCCCGCTGAGCAAGGAGCCCAGTGCAGGACTCGATCCCAGGACCCCAGGATCATGACCTGAGCCGAAGGCAGACAGACGCTTCACCCACTGAGCCACCCAGGCATCCCTAGTACTGCTTACTCTTTACACTGAGATGTTCAGACTCCCTGCTCACGTTCCCTGGGTTGCTGACAAAGAACACACCGATAATGCCAAATGCTGCCCGCGGGTAGGATGCAAGGGTCCTGGGGTGCAGGCCCCACTCCCGCTGCAGGACAATCCTTCCACACCCTCAGTCCATCAGCACTGAAGAGCTGAGATGGGGGGACAGCAGGGTTGGAGAGTGATTTTCCCTAAGGCATTTCTATCCTATCAGATGAGGCCCACCACACAAACGGTCTATTTGGCAAAACATAGGGACACTTGCTGTCCTACCCAGAACTGACCTTTGAACACGTGAGAAAATGAATAAACACAAAGGAGTTAGGTTATCACAAAGTTCATTTTCTTTTAAAGTAACAAAAGTCACAATGTGTGTGTCGACGTCTGATACCCTCTGCGCTCCTTCCCGCTGCGACGGGCTCCTCGCTAATAACATCGTGAGGTCAGGCTGGAATGTCAACTGGAACCTCGCACTTGTGGCACAACCAGCTCTAACTCAGTTTAAGCATACTTGTTTTATTTGATTGAGTGTTCCAATTTACTATGCACTTCCTGAGGCCCTTGGGTTAAAACAACATCATCTAATGCAATGAAAACCAGCAAAAAAATATATTCTTTCTTTCCAGTAGCACCAGGCCAATTGAATCTACCCAAGTCTTACTTAAACAGTGTTAATCAGCCTAAAGACTAAATGGTTTTCTCTCCTTTCTTTGTGGCCACGCGTTCAACTCACAAGCCCCCCACTTCTGATGGCGTATAAACATACATAATTTTAGGAATAACCAAGTGCCTCTGGAAGCTAAAACGTAGTGTTAATAGTAAATGCCTAAGGAGGTTCCCGAATCATTTTGAGGCACACTAGACCAAAGAGAAAAAAGTTCAGCCTCAATAATTAATTCTAATTCTGTGACTCCTGCCAGGAGCGTGGGGTGTAAGAACTTTATAAAATTCTTGAAGACGTAAAACCAGAAAAGTGGCCAGGCAGAAGTTGGGATTTGATTTGAGGTTTAAAGCAAGGATGGGACTTGGTTGACCCAAAGGAGAAAAGAGGACACGCCGGCAGACGGGGCCACCCAGGGGAAGGCTGGCGTGCACAGGTGAGCACGCACGCGTGCACTCAACAAATGGGAAGAACTCACGCGCTGTGTGCCAGGAACAGGCTGGCTCTAGGGTGCCCGGGAGCACAAATAGCTCCTGGGACTGAAATGCTCGAGAAGGGAGACAGACAACGAAAACCAGCCAGGTAACAGGGGTGCCAGGTGGTAGTTAGTACTACGGACAACGATAGAGTGGGGAGGGAAGGTAGGGGGTCCTGAGTCATGGAGCTGGGCTTTAAAATCAAGTGCCCAGGGGCACCTGGGGGGCTCAGTCGGTTAAGCAGCTGCCTTCGGCTCGGGTCATGATCCTGGGGTCCTGGGATCGAGCCCTGCATCGTGCTCCCTGCGCAGCGGGGAGTCTGCTTCTCCCTCACCTTCTGCTGCTCCCCCTGCTTGTGCTCTCTCGCTCTCTCTGTCAAATAAATAAATAAATAAATAAAGTCTTTAGGGGCACCTGGGTGGCACAGTGGTTAAGCGTCTGCCTTCGGCTCAGGGCGTGATCCCGGCGTTATGGGATCGAGCCCCACATCAGGCTCTTCCACTATGAGCCTGCTTCTCCCTCTCCTACTCCCCCTGCTTGTGTTCCCTCTCTCCCTGGCTGTCTCTATCTCTGTTGAATAAATAAATAAAATCTTAAAAAAAGAAAGTTAAAAAAAAAGTAAATAAATAAATAAGCAAATAAATAAAAAAATAAAAGGACAGATGTAGAAACAGTAGGTAAGCATATATATAGTGCAAGCATGCCTCAGAGATATTGTGGGTTCAGTTCCAGACCAACCACAATAAAGTGAATATTTATCACAATAAAGTGCGTATAATGAATTGTTTTGTTTCTCAGAGCATATGAAAGTTATGTTTACAGTATTCTGTGGTCTGTGAAGTATGCAATAGCATTGTGTCTAAAAAACAATCTTCATACCTTAATTTAAAAATACTTTGTTGATGGGGCGCCTAGGTGACTCGGTCATTGGGCGTCTGCCTTCAGCTCAGGCCATGATCCCAGGGTCCTGGGATCGGGCCCCGCATCGGGCTCCCTGCTCAGCGGGAAGCCTGCTTCTCCCTCTCCCACTCCCCCTGCTTGTGTTCCCTCTCTCACTGTCTCTCTCTGTCAAATAAATAAATAAAATCTTTTTTAAAAAATAGTTGATTGCTAAAAAATGCTAACCATCATCTAAGCTTTCAGGGAGTCACAATCACTGATCACAGACCATCATAACAATTATAATAATAATGAAATAATTTACAATATCATGAGAATTACCAAAATGTGACACAGAGACATGAAGTGAGCAAATGCTGTTGGAAAAATGATGCCATAGACGGGCTCAACGCAGGGTGACCACAAACCTTTAATTTGTAAAAAAAAAAAAAAAAAAAAAAGGCAATATGTGCGAAGCACAATAAAACAAGGTATGCCTGTATAACCCTGGTATTAAAATTTCATGGGGTGAGGGTAGGGTCGATTAGGAAAAATGTCTAAAAAGGCATTTCCCTTTTGCCCCTGGTGGGGGCACTAATGAAAACAAGTTGAAATACACTGAATTACAGGAACAGGAAAGGTGGCTAGAATGGAGGGAACAAGGGAAACAAGAAAAGGACAGAAAAATAACAGTGAGGAGTCTTCTAGGTCATTAGAAACCCTTTGGCTTTTACTCTAAGAAAATGAGAGTCATTGAAGGCTTTTCACAGAGGAGTGAAATGACTTATCTTGGCTTTAAAAAGAACCCTTCTGGGGCGCCTGGGTGGCTCAGTCGGCTAAGCGCCTGACTCTTGATTTCAGTTCAGGTCATGATCTCAGGATCTTGAGATCAAGCCCCACAGCAGGGGCTGAGATTCTCCCTCTCCCCCCCACCCCCTTTCCTTCTCTAAAAAACAATAAATAATTCTTTTAAAAAAGAAAAAAATCCTGGCCACTGTGTTGAAAACAGACTGTAGTGAGACAAGTTGGAGGTTGTCGCTAGGGCACAGGTAAGACATGGTGGCCCTTGGTCTAGGATGGTGGAGGTAGAGGTGGTGAGAAGTAGTGGATTCTGGATATATCTTGATGATAAGACTGACAGGATATGCATGTATTGAATGTGAGGTGTGAACGAAGGAGAAGACCCAAGTAAGTTGTGGCTGGAAGAACGGGAAGGAGAGAGTTGCCACTGTGTCAGCGGGGGCCCATCGGGAGCTTGGGTCTGAGAGGTCTGTCGTATACCCAGATACAGATGTTGAGTAGGGGACTGAATTTAGGAGTCTGGATTTCAGGGGAGAGACCCAGACTGGAGAAATAAATATACATGAGACGTAGCAGTGATATTAAAAAGGGAGAAGGGGGTGCCTGGCTGGCTCAGTCAGTGGAATACATGAAACTTGGTCTCCAGGTTGTGAGATTGAGCCCCACGTTGGGTGAAGAGATTGCTTAAAAATAAAAAATCTTAAAAAAAAAAAAAGGAGGAGTGGGGAGGAAAAAAGAGGAGCAAAGAGAAAAATAGAGTAGGGGCGCCTGGGTGGTTCAGTTGGTTAAGCATCTGCCTTCAGCTCAGGTCATGATCCCAGGGTCCTGGGATCGAGCCCTGCATCCGGGAGCCTGCTTCTTCCTCTCCCTCTGCCTGCTGCTTTGCCTGCTTGTGCTCTCTCTCTGTCAATAGATAGATAAATACATAAATACATAAATAAATAAATAAGTAAAATCTTTAAAAAAAAAAAAAAGAAAGAGTAGAGTAGACCAAGAGAAAAGTAATACAATAGTAGACCCAAACCCTAACATATCAATAATCACATTATTCTAAATAAAGGCAAGCTTTGTCAGAGATTTTACATGTATATATTAACATATATTATATACGATATGGATATATGTGTGTGTGTGTCTGTGTTATTAACGACATAGAAATACAGTTTATTTTTTTTCAAGTTTGTATTTAAGTAACCTTTACACCCAATTTGGGGCTCAAACTCAAGACCCCCAAATCAAGAGTCACATGCTTCCCACGACTGAGCCAGGGAGGGGCCCCTCCCAATGCAGTTTCAATATGCAAACACATATTAGCACAAAGCAAATGGGTGGAAAAGACACGTTATGCAAATAGTAAGTGGAAGAAGGCTGGAGTGGCTGTCACCCTCTTAAATAAACTCTAAAGGAGGAGATGCTGCCGTAAGGTTCTGAAAACGGGAACGATTTGCTCCCCCAGCTCCGGTCTAGCCACGTCACAGCTTCTTGTTTTTAGGTCCAAGCCTGATACATTTCTCTAGATAAATAAACCCTCCCAAGACCTGATCCTCGAGTTCTGCTTGAATGGACCTCATCTGACGTCAACAGGAGGTCTGCCAGAGCGAGGACTTCACAACTGAGGCCCGACTTAGTGTTCCTCAGGCGTCTACGAGACTCTGGGATGCGCCTATGCTTCTGGAACAGAGCCAGGGCCTCAACAACTGTGCTGCTCGTGTGTCACCAGTAAGAATTCTTGGCCAAGCCACAAAGAGTACCTAATTCCAGTATCAACACAAAAGTAGTATTTCTCCCTTGTCCTCTGAATGACAGGTGTCAGTGTTGGGATTCATTCTGGCACCGCACACACTGGGACACCCCTTTCTCAGCAGCTTGTTGTCTCCACATGCTCTTCCTTTCCGTGAACCCATTTCCTTGCTAACTCAGATCATGGACTCTCCTCCCCAGGCTAGAGGGAGGCCCCTCCGTTCAACAGGCCACCCTGTCCCAAGGAGGTCATACTTCCCTCTACGTCCCCTCTTGGGCATGGAAAGTCTCCCTTTCATCAGACGTACACATTTTACAGAATTTTAAAATGCCATTTCCTGTGGAATCATCCTTAGTTAAGACAAAGAACGATGGAGCACCGCCCTCCAACGATACCCCTCCGTGTATGTGAAGACCATTGTGAAATGTGGCCTGACCCTCGTCATTACAGTAATCATTCCAGTCCCTTGCCGAAGTTAGGCACCACTGCCTCTGTCCCCTCACCTCTCTTCCAGCTCTGGGCATCGCTCCCTTCTGGCAAAGTTCAATGCTGTATGCCATTCTGGCTGGTAAGGATCTGACCTGCACGGAAAACTGGCGACCCTCGGCTAAACGGTCAGCCCTGCCTTCCTCAGAACGATTGTGCACTCCTGGTGTGTGGGCTGCTGCTCGTTCTCCCCGTGCCACCTGCCTTGGTGAGTCTGGTTCTCTAGAGCGATGAGGGGCAGAACTGGTGGCAAAGGTTGGGAGATGGGGAGCAGGGGAAGAGGGAAGTCAAGTGCATCGCGAACAGCATGAATTCCATCTGTTTTCCTTCTTGGCATCAGATGGGGTGAGAAGTCCTCAGTAGCTCGCCACCTCAGTGCCTTCTCTGCCAGCCGTAGATGACCGGACCTTAACTTTTGTGTGAAAAACTCCCTGCATCATATCCACCCAGAAACGGCCTCTTCTACTCACAGGATAGGTGAGAAGCCAGCACCCCAACTGCAGAGATAGTTTTGGGGCCATAACTTCAGTGGCAGGTGGAATCTCCAGAGCGATGGACAGGAGATAGAAGGGATGAAGCAGGACGGAAGGCTTGGGGGGAGGACTGCCTCGGCCAGTCTCATCCACATCCCCTCGGCCCCAGCCACTCTGCACAAGGACTACGCACCTGCCGGTACCCCCGGCCCATGGCTGAGGCTTTTCACCCACCAACGTTTGCAGCAACAGGGGCCCGTGCAGGGGAACTTGCCCCCCAGAGCCAGGAAAAGCCAAGGGAGGCCCCCTCCCTCATTCCACCACCCCCACTCCATCAGGGAGCACCGCAGGACCACTGAAGGGGTGCCCCGCCCCAGAAGAATCAGTGCTTCTCCCAAATACCTATTTAGCTCCTCAGCAGAACAGCTAGAGGTAAGTTTCTGGGAAAGTCTGCTTCCTATAGAAAGGAAGAAACACAAAGCCCTGAGTTCAGAAGAGGTCCCCAGAACATTCTATGCTTTCAGGTTATAAAAATGTCATCAGTTTTCATACTGAGGTGCTAATTGCTTGAATGATCACCCTACCGGTTAATTCAAACACGTTAGTAGGAGAAGGAGGGAGCAGAGCGGACGGAGAGCAGACAGGAGAGAGGGAGCTGGGGCAGGTGTCAGAGTCCCTTCCCAGCCTCCGCGTGCTCTGCCCCACAGCTCCCGTCTTACTCTTCTGGCCTTGTTATGGGCACAGATGGGCTTCCATATCCAGAAGCCGCACATGACTCACCCCCTTGGCCCGCAACCCCTCTAGAAGAGGGCTTTCCCCCAGGAATCCCCCCCCCTTTTTCCCCTCAGCGCCCCTCTGACCCTTCTAAAAACGTTGTCTTGGTTCAACTGGAAAAACAATCAGCTAGCTGGCCTCTAACTTAAGTCACTGGGGCAGAAAATGCAAAGAACAATTTTACTTGATCTCGTTATTAAACTAATGAATTCCATTGGAAGCAAGGACAAGATGAGCTTGATTCAGAACTTTTACAATCAGCGGAGAGGGTGTCTGCTCACACCAGCAGTCTGATGGGTTAGGAATCGTCTGTCCGGCCTAGTACCCAGGGTCCCACCAGGCCAGCAGCAGCCGGTACCCCGATAATGGCCGTATAAACTATCATCCAAACCGAACACTCTAGAACGTGGAAAGTCAGGGTTACCTGAGGTGCCAAGACAACTATGAACCAAGCTGCCCCAGACAAACCCGATGTGTGGTCACCCTCCCCAGGATGCTGATGACTTTCAGGCTGAAATGGGGGGAACCCTGGGTCCACGGCGCAGAGAAGGGCTGTGGTCAGCCTCCGAAGAAGCACGGTCCCTCCTGTTCTGGCCTCCTCAGGAATTCTGGAGGAAGAAAAGCCATCAACGAGCTGGACTCCGTAGGGGCTATAGGCTCTAACAGCAAGGGGCTGATTAAGGGCTCCCAAGAACAAAGTAGGTTTTTATTTTATCTTATTTGACAAACCTTGCTTTGAGGTTTGGCAGGTACCCGGGAACCCCTGTCCGCACACCAGGACTGAAATCCCTGCTGCCCCCCTTACACCTCGAAATGCCCTCAGTTCTCGGGGGCCTGGAGACACAGATGAGGCAGCTTCTGGGGTCGTTCCTGGAACGGCCTTGCTGCCTGCCCTCACCTGCACAAGGCAGGACCCCTGCCTGGACCCTCACCCAGTCACCTCCTAGAGGACAGACTCTCACGTCTTCTCTGAGCCACTTGAGGGCCACCGAAACTAGGTGGTAGAAATGGGGTCCTTCTACTGGATCGACGGGCCCCTTCTTGGATGCTGCCTCCCTTGCTTCTCCCCCCACCGCCACCCCCGTGCAGTCTAGTCTCAACACACAGCCCTTTAAAATGGAAGTCGTGTCACACCACTGTGCGGACCCAAACCCTTCCATGGGCCCATTTCAAAAGACAAACCCGATGTGTGGTCAGGTATGGGCCCAGTAAAAGCCAAAGTTCTCAAGTGGGTAGAAAGGCCCACAAATCGGGACCCCGATACAGATCCAGACTCATTTCCTGCGGGTCCCCACGCTTCTCACTCTGCCCACCACACACATTGCACCTGCTGTTCCTCTTCTTGATGCCCCAGATACGGCCACAGCTGGCCCATTTCCTCGCAATCTTGTCGTCCACGTCACCTCTCGACCATCAACCCGGCCCACTCTATCGAAGATGGCAGTCCGTTCAGCCACCACCAACGCCTCTGGATTTTCTTACTGTTTCTGCTTTTTCTTCATTCTTATCACCTGTCACCTTCTAACTCACCCGAGAATTCCCTCCTCTGTTATGTTTACCATCTACCGTCTGGCTCCCCGGGGAGGCATACCTGCTCCGTGGGGGCAGGGGGGGGGGGCAATGATTTGTTCACCGACGTACCCCAGGTGCCCAGGCCGTTTTCTGGCACACGAGCAGGTGCTCAGTATGTGTTTCCAGCATCGGCCAAAGGACAGCTCTCTTTACCAAGAGACGTCACAGCGTGTCACTGGGGCACCAAAGCCACCCCGCTCCAATGACTCCCAGGGTCCCCCGTGAACACACCCGTTCCTGCTGACTCAGGTCTGTCTGAATCTCCAGATGCTACATAACTGAGGCTAAACTGGCATCCCTGGTTGAAGTCAAAGGTGGAAGAAAATAGATGAGGCCAGGAGAACGTCCTGGCTGTAGTCTCTTCACTGTGGCTCCACGTCAGAGAAAGCCTAGTACTGGGGGGGGGAGGGGTGTCTGGTGCAGGCACTGGGGGGGGGCGCTCAAAGCCCTGGATTAAACTCCCCCCTTCCCCCTTCCCCCCTCCCCCCAGCCCCACCCCCTTGCCGCCTGGGCAAGCCAATGACTTCCACCCCCAGGTTGTCCCGTCGGTTATACGACGATTTTGCGCAATGACCTAATACACGGCAGGTACCTGATAAGTGATTGAGCTTCAGTATCTGCCTTTAAAAATTTTTTTTGATTTATTTTTATTTTAGAAGGGGGGGGGAGAGAGGGAGAATCTCAAGCAGACTCCACAAGGAGCCCCATGTGGGGCTCGATGCCAGGACCCCGACCATGAGCTGCGCCAAAATCAAGAGTCGGACGCTTCACGGACTGAGCCACCAGGGGCCCCTTCAGTATCTGCCTTTTAGCCCCAGAGGCGTGGCTGTGTTTGCCACTACGAGTCGGTTCAGCATGTCCAAGGCTCATTACTGAGGTCTGGGCACCACCGGCCGGGGGGCAGCGGCCCCGTGTGAGTGACGCCTCACAGGCCTGGATGTGTGAGCCAAACTGGCCTGGGATGGAAAGCTGGAAGGAAGAGAAAGGTCGTGCGCGAAGCAGTCCCTTGTATAAAAAGAACCGGCTAGTTAGTTACGCGGGTTCCCTCCACGCTTTCTCCCTCGGAAAGCTAGACGGCGTCACTGAAGGTCCGATACAGAGTAAAACACACAGGCTCACATTCCCGGGTCGAGCCGAACATCCTCGAGGATTAACTGCTAAGTCTATCTCGTGTTCTTCTTCCTTTTGGGAAGGCTTTTCCATTTTCTTCCTCATCAGGTTAAAAAAACAAAACCACCCAAGCTTTATTTTCAGAGCAGCCACTGGTGCTGCTCGCAGCTCTGCAAAGAGCTAGTTACTAGTGTTGAGCTCACTAACTAGCCTCCCTCTTTAGAAAAGAGAGGAAGGCTGTTTCTGGCAGATTCGGTTTTCCCCCTGAATTCTGCTTCCTTTTATCCCCTCTGTGATCTGAGTCAAAAGGCAAAGATCAGAACTAAGCAGGCTCGCACCAACACCGCCAGCCTCCTGATGTGTCATTTCCCTCCTTTTAATTTCCTCCCAGCTCCATAGAAACACAAACCTCACTATTTTAATAATGTTTGCTTTTCACCAAATCATATAAATCATAAATACCATTTACTTAATACCTTCTATGTGCCAAACACTGGACGAGGTGCTTTACTCCGAGAGGTGATTTGCCCAAAGTCTCACAGCTAGAAATCAACAGAGTTGAGATTCGAACACAGGTCCACCTGCTGTTCTTCTCACTGCCAGTCCTGGCTGACAGTTAGTGGAGACTAATGCCATCTTGCTCTGTACTAGAAACCTAGCATGAAGAGAAAGCCCAGGCAGCCACGGTCCAGCTGAGTTTAAGCTTGTCCCCAATGTCCTCTTATGGCACTGGCCTGCCTCAGTTTCTCTGCCATCCAACCCAGACCCTATTGAAAAGAGAGCCCTGCCCTAAACGACACTGGGAGCTTCTTGCAAGTCAGGCCCT